>NC_053023.1:44365769-44492840 GCF_003073215.2 Triticum urartu | reverse complement strand
GGAGTTGATATGTCCATTTTGCATCATGATTTCCTACTATTATTTATGATGTTTTTATGCATAATAATGCTTTTTGGAATAATTCTAATGCGTTTTCTCTCATAATATGCAAGGAAAACACAAAGAGGGAAAATTCCGGCAGCTGGAAATCTAGACCTGGAAAAGCTACGCCAGGCCACCTATTCTGCACAACTCCAAACAAGCTGAAACTTTACGGAGATTTTTTATGGAATATTTGAGGAATATTGGAGACAGTAAGTACCAGAGGGGGCCCACCAGGTGGGGCACAACCCACCTGGGAGCGCCAGGCAGCCCAGGCGCGCCCTGGTGGGTTGTGCTCACCCAAGCCCACCTTTGGTGCCCATCTTCTGTTATATAAGTCATTTTGACCTAGAAAAAAATAAGGAGAGGACTTTCGGGATGGAGCGCCACCGTCCCGAGGCGAAACTTGGGAAGGAGCACGTTTGCCCTCCGGTGGAGCGATTCCGCCAGGGGAACTTCCCTCTCGAAGGGGGAAATCATTGTCGTCATCATCACCAACAACTCTCACATCTTGGGGAAGGCAGTATCCATCAAAATCTTCAACAGCACCATCTCCTCTCAAACCCTAGTTCATCTCTTGTGTTCAATCTTTGTACCGGAACTATAGATTGGTGCTTGTGGGTGACTAGTAGTGTTGATTACATCTTGCAGTTGATCACTATATTGTTTATTTGGTGGAAGATTATATGTTCAGATCCAATATGCTATTTAATACCCCTCTGATCTTGAGCATGGTTATCATTTGTGAGTAGTTACTTTTGTTCTTGAGGTCACTGGAGAAATCATGTTGCAAGTAATCATGTGAACTTGATATGTGTTCGATATTTTGATAACATGTATGTTGTGATTCCCTTAGTGGTGTCATGTGAATGTCGACTACACACACTTCACCATGTTTGGGCCTAAGGGAATGCATTGTGGAGTAGTTATTAGATTATGGGTTGCGAGAGTGACAGAAGCTTAAACCCTAGTTTATGCACTATTCTGTAAGGGACTGATTGGATCCAAAAGTTTAATGCTATGGTTAGAATTTATTCTTAATACTTTTCTCGTAGTTGCGGATGCTTGCGAGGGGGTTAATCATAAGTAGGAGGTTTGTTCAAGTAAGAACATCACCTGAGCACCGGTCCACCCACATATCAAATTATCAAAGTAGCGAACACAAATCGAATCAACATGATTAAAGTGACTAGATGAAATTCCCATGTACCCTCAAGAATGCTTTGCTTACTATAAGAGGCCATTTTGGCCTGTCCTTCGCCTCAAAAGGATTGGGCTACATTGTTGCACTTTCGTTACTACTATCATTACTTGCTTGTTACAAATTATTTTTCTATCAAACTACTCGGTTACTTACAATTTCAGCACTTGCAGACATTACCTTGCTGAAAACCACTTGTCATTTCCTTCTGCTCCTCGTTGGGTTCGACACTCTTACTTATCAAAAAGAGATACAATTGATCCCCTATACTTGTGGGTCATCACCTCCCCAAGCGCAGTGCGAATAGCATGAGCACGCGCCTAGGACTGCGAAGCAAAACTGATATGAAGGGCCACCCACGCGTCCCGAGACGTAGCGGCGAAGATGACCAGTGACGAGACTCCCTCCGTGAGAGAGGACTGGATAGCGGAGAGGATGGCTTGATCCTAGGCCACCCAAGCATGATGCGCCGGATGATATGGCGTAGGGCACAGCCGTGTGCCATCAACATAACCCTCCAAATGGCGACTGCGAAGAAGCGGCATACTTGAGCACGCCACGACAAGCAGTTATCCGTCATCAACTTCACTGGGATGTGGTGCGCAAAGTAAAACGGCGCAGGAGCCACAACATGATCCGGAGGCGGTGGTGGCACATAAAAGCCCGGGAACGAGTTAACACCCGGTAGCACGGACGAGGGCAACATCTTCGTCGATGGACCACTGCAAGGCGCCCCGTAGGCGGAGGAAGCGCCATGAGGAGGCGCATATGCCTATGGGGCAGAGGCGCCTCAGGGAGCCAGCTGCACGACCATGGCGCCGTAGGGAGCCGGCGGCAGCGGTGCTGAAGCGTCGTAGGGCGCCGGCGACGCGGGTGGAGCGCTATATGCCGCCAGCGGCGCAGGTGGATACCCCGGCCAGGGGTTGGCCACGGGAGCCGCATAGGCCGGCGGTGGTGCCGGGACATAGTCGGCAGGCGGGAACGGAGTCGCGGCGTCATAGGAGATCGGCGATGGCGGGCCATGCAAAGACGCGACAGCCTGCGCGGCAGTAGCCGGAGCGGCGGCACCAGCTACGGAGTCCAGTGGGCGCGAGGCCAAAAACGGAGAGGCAGCACCGGCGTGAGCGCCGTGGACCTGAGGAGCGGGTGGGGTGGTAGCGGCCGGAGCAGCGCCGGCCGGGGCAGATGGGGTCGCGGCAACGGCGGCGGCGGAAGACATAATTGTAACCTAATCTGATACCATGTAAGACTTATAATTTGTGGGAACTGCTAAACACCCAATACGGGTGTAGCTATCTCATTCATATATATATATATAGGGGTACACCAAGTGTACAAATACAAGATACATGCCATATACAGAATCTACTTATAAACATTGTCTAACAAACTTCACAACCTTCGGAAAGAGTCTCGTTTGCTTGCGTGCAAGCCCTTTGTTCAATCTTCATTTATTTCACTTTTCTATCTTGGTCTTCTTCTTCTTCTTCTTCTGCTGCTGCTGCTTCTTCTTCTTCTTCTTCTTCTTCTTCTTCTTCTTCTTCTTCTTCTTCTTCTTCTTCTTCTTCGTTCAACGGAGGCTAACCTGATTTTTCTTTACTTGTGTTGGTGGCTACTAGATGGAGGGCGAGACAGCTCCCTTCCCACACCTGCAAAGATCAAAATCATTCTAGGTCATAACCCTAATGGGTAGTGGGCCCTACCACACGTTTGGGCTGCCTAAAGGCTTCAATTTGTTATCTCATCATAGCCCAAACAAGGAGGATATCCCAACAAAATTTCCTATCATGACGGACGTGAAAACCTGATACCTATTGACATATTTTCCCTAGTTTAGCTCAAGTTCGTCATTAAATAAAAAATAGGCATGGTCATAATCGCTCTCACATATAAGTCACGAAGGAGTCTACATACGAGGGAGTATTGAAATATAGTAGTTGTTATTGTTCATCAGTCAAATTATTGAAATATCCTTTTTAAACCATGCAGGAAAACTACATATAATTAATATAGAAAAAAGAGTCCAAGACAGAGAAGAGGTACAAAGTCTTAGATTGCAACAACAACCAGAAGGAAAAACAAAAGAGGGACCTTAAAATTAGGACCCTGATAAATCCCAACGTTCGGATTTTAAGCATTGCAACCCAAACATTTTTCAAACTTATCACCTTGCATCAACTAAAGTTGCCATAAAACCCGTTCGGGTTGCCATGCTTAAATCCAAATGTTTGGGATTTATGAGGTAAAAACACTAGAAGTCTTACAACTTGTGCACGACGGTCAGTTCGATGCACAAACTTGCAAAATACGTGTTTTTGATCATCAAACTTGCGCGGGCATGCAAATACGGTCACAATTATCGTACGTGGGTGTATTCACTGCCTGCATTGTGGCCAGAGCCCATTGTGAGTGGCTAGTGCACGTTATAGATATATTGGGCTGGAAAAAATTGGATGGAGCCCGTTCGAACAAGCGAACTGTTGTGTTGGCGCTAGGGGGACCTAGCCACCGCAACTGATCGTGTTGCGGTGTTGTATTACTCAAAAAAAAAAAGCTGATCGTGTTGCTGTTTCCTTTGGACTACTAAGGTGTATCACCTCTTGGATAAAAGTACACATTCTGAATATATTTTCTCTTCTCTAGATTTTCAAATTTAAAATTATCCAGATTCAAACAAAATCTCCACTGATTTGTTCAAAAGAAAATTATGTACATTCATTCTGCACTACATTTTCTTTTATCTAGATTTTTAAATTTAGAATTATTCGAATTCAAACAAAAAAATTATTTTTTCCTGGAAAAAATACATAAATTCATTCTGACGTATATTTACTTTTATCTAGATTTTCCGATATAAAATTATTTGAATTCAAACAAAATTTCCACAGATTTGTTCGAAAGAAATTTATGTACATTCACTATGAACTATATTTCTTTTATATAGATTATTAAAATTCAAAAAAAAAGTTGATTTGTCTGAAAAAAATACTTACATTCATTGTGACCCATATTTCCTTTTCTCTAGAATTTAGAATTTCAAATTATTGGATTTCAAACAAAATATTGTTGATTTATCCCCAAAAAATGTGTACATTCATTGTGCACTATATTACCTTTTATCCATATTTTAAAATTTTAAATTATTTGAATTCAAACAAAAATTTAGTTGATTTGTCCAAAAAAATTATGTACTTTTTTGCATATAATTATTATCTAGATTTTCGAATTTATAATAAATTATGTTGATTTGTCCGAAAGAAATTGACTTATATTCCTTATGAACTGTAGTTTCTTTTATCTAGATTATTTAAATTCAATCAGAAAAATAGTTCAGTTGTCCAAAAAGAATTGCGTACATTTATGCTGACCTGTAATTTCTTTTATCTAGATTTTCGAATTTAAAATATTTGAATTCAAACAAAAATTTCATTTATTTGTCCAGAAGAATTTACGTACATTCATTCTGCACTACATTTTTTATCTACATTTTTCTGTGAAATTATTCGAATTCGTACAAAAATTTAGTTGATTTTGTCCAAAAATAAAATTACGTACACTTATTCTGTGCTATATTTGGTTTTGTCTAGATTTTAAAATTTAAGATTACACAAATTCAAACAAAAATCTAGTTCATTTGTCCAAAATGTTTATCTAGAATATAAGTAATTTTCTGAAAATGTAAAAAAGAAACAAGAATACATAAGACAAATTATGTTTATCTATTTAAATGTCATTGTGGCTGATGATTTTTTTTAAACCCATTGTGGCCGGATGGTTGGTGCTCGCACATGGGGCGAGCTTATGCGGTCATAGGTTTGAACCGGTGCCTTCCCCTTTTCTCGTTTTGATTTCTATTTTAACTCGTACGGCCTGTGTTATATAAAGGTAATTGTGCTCTACAAATGTCAACAGTTACGAGTTCAAGTGGCTATCTAAGCGAGGCCAACGTACCAGGTCTTGTGTTCGAATGTGAGTGCCGGTCCAACATTATTCATAATTTTTTGCGGATTTTTGTGTGTAAATAAATAAAATGCAGGGGTGCTGTCTGAAGAAAAAAATAGTGCACGCGGATTACCCACCACTGACAGTGGGCTCCTGTCAGGTTGGCACGCCATGCGTGTACATTATATAGCTGAATACAGTAGAAAGCACTGTATATGAACGGAATGACAAGTTTGATGACCAGAAACATGTATCTTACAAGTTTGTGCACTAAACTGACCGCCGCGTGCAAGTTCTATGACTTGTGGTGTATTTATCTCGGGATTTATCATTACCATAAAACCCTAGAAGAACGCAATTCCAGGCATTTAGCGCCAGCTTCAGACCAGCTGTGTGCATCACACTTGATTTTATCAAAGATACGATCAATCGAGCTAGCCTTGTTATCAAAAGACCATTTGTTACCCCCATCCCAGCTGATTGCCCAGGCTAGTAAAACAGCCACGCTCTTTAACATCTTTCTCTCAGCCGATCGCACGTTCGTCCCAGCCGTTGCCTAGACTGTTGGAATATATATCTGGCTGGAGTATAAAGGTTTCTCTCTCGAGATTTCCAGATTTCTTTATGGAAGCTGCCTTAGCGTTTCCTCCTAGGCGACTCTATTGTCTGGAGCATAAGTTGGAGCATTAGGCATCTGTCTCCAGATTTCTTTATCAAAGCTGCCTTGCGTTTCCTCCTAGGCGGCTCAATTGTCTCCTTCACTTTGGAGGACCTGCCCTCTTGTGAGACCTGTTTATCGTTTTGCTGGCAGGTAACCTTCACCAATAAGCCATAGCCAACAACAAAAGAGTACAGAAGGAATGTAGCAAAACCAATTTTTCTTCCCGACCAACCAACCAAAACACCGCCTTTGTCTCTACGTGATGTGCATGTGCGTACATGCCAACATGATGGCTCCAAGCTCGTCGACCCATATTTCAGGGCACACGCTTCTGCTGCTTAGCTAGCTCCCATATTTCAAGACCTATCAGGGAAGCTGGACCAAATGAAACATCTCTGAGATTGAAACCCAAAGCTAGCTAGCTTCAACAACGATTTGGTCGAGTAGTTGATGGTGTTAGATGCATCGTTGCCGGTGTAGTTGGGACACGATATCTCATGTGTTCACGCATGGGGACGCTGAACTGCGCTGTTGACATGAGCTCCGGCACGAAGCAGCTACAGCACCAGCCAGCAGCGCCGACATCACCCACCGCCTCCTTCTCGGAGTCGAACATCGTCGCTTCCTCCGCGGACCCCGACGCCATCGACGCCCTAGCGGGCCTGCAAGCGCTGAGGTTCGATGGAGACATCGACGGCGAGATCCAGTCGCCTGACCTCGCCATGTGGGAGTCGCTCTTCGCCGACCAGATCGGCGCTGGCGCCGCCTCGGGCGCTGACTTCTTGATGTCCTCCCCAAGGAGGGACTTCAGCCCTCTGAGGGACTTCATGGCGTCTTCTCCCAAGAGGGACTACATGGTGTCTTCTCCCAAGCGGGACTACATGATGTCTTCACCCAAGCGGGACTACATGGTGTCCTCCCCAAAGAGAGAGATGGTCGCCTCCCCGAGGAGAACCTTCTCCAGCCTCTACAACAACAGCACCAGCCAACAGAGCTACATGCATGGCACCCTGCACGGCATGGACACGGGGAGCCCCAGCAATCTCGCCGGCTATGGCAAGGGTAAGTCGTCGCAGAGCCCGCTCCACAAGGGATTCGTCAACAACGCCCACAGCAACAGCAGCAAGAGCAACCTCTCCTGCTCCTCGTCCTACGTTAACAACAGCGAGAACCTTGCTCTGCCATCCCTGAACTCCTCCTTCCTGGAGGAAGGGTACCTGGCGTACCAGCTGCCGCCGGAGAAGGATGCCGGCGGCTCCTCCTCTGCCGGCACCAGTGCCACGCAGCTGCCGACGCTCTCCGAGTGCCTGGCGATGCCGGAGCCGGTGTACGGAACCAGGGACGAGGCGGCGGTCGGCAGAGGGATTCAGGTGGGAGGTTTGCAGCCCGATCACCTCTACTACGCCAGCCAGTTCGGAGCTGCAGATGGCTTGCCGTTGCAGCACCAAATGGCAAAGCCTGACCAGTGGGCAGATTCTTCCTCCTTGCACAGCATGCTGGGGTCAGTAATACAGTCAGATCAGGCTGAGCAGGTAACTAAGAGTAACAGCCATGCATCAATTTTTATTTTTATTTTTATGTTCATGCGATGGCAACCATGCATCAAGTTACACAGACTGTTTACGTAGACTTGAGGATTTAGGTTGCGGTTATGCACTGTTTTTTTACTCCATCTTCTTTGGTAGTCTTTGAATTTGGTACGCAGGCTGTCACAATTGGCCAAATGGTCGCAGTCCATGCATTCCGTACGTGGGGGTGGTGTGGTAGTAGATTATAGCCAAGTCAGATTGAGACCGCTGTTTTAACCCAACTTGCCAAAAGTATGCCATATTTAATGCTTTTTAAAAAAGGCCCTTTATATTGAATCAAATGCCGCATCGAGGGATCCAGACAAACACAATACGCACACACTCGACATTTTGCATAGTTAGAATGCACACAGCGTAAAATCCGATGCACACACACAAACTAACGTGCCAACAAAGAGCAATTGAGGGCGTAATATGTTCATGGACACCTAAAATCAAGTCTTAGAAAGCCAAACCTTTCTTACTGTCTGATACGAGGGAAATGGGCGGCAAGCCGAGTGGAAGAAGATGAAAGGGCAGAAGGGGGAGTAAGACGGAGAAGGGGAAGGGGAAGAGGCAGATGAAGGGGGAGTTGAATGGCTCACCTTGGGAAAACCATTCGTGATGGCCGATTTCAGCGAGGTCACACAAGGCATCCGATGGGTAGTTAGTAGCAGCCTATCAGGCTTCGAGGAAATGCTAAATTGTGGTTCAACAAACTCCTGAGCTCTTGACTTGACTCAGACAAAGTCGGCGACGGTGAATTTGAGGGGAGAGGGGGAGAGGGAGGGGGCAAGAGAGAGAGAGAGAGAGAGAGAGAGAGTGTGTGTGTTTGTATGTGTGTGTGTGAGAGAGAGAGAGGGGGGGAGAGAGAGAGAAAGAGAGATTTGTATCTCCTTCATCTGTTTGTTTGCAGAACCTCCGCGATGCGCCGCTGTCCATTTTTGTTCCTTGTTGAACCCTAGTCCATGAACTTAAGGGCCTAATTTTTAAGGACGGACGTTAAACCTCTATCTAAAAAAGGTAGCGCGAGAAAGAGGCGCATGAAAGAGAGTAATTGCAGAGGAGGAAAGAAGGTTGTGGTCATGACCTAGGATTCAGCTTTATTATTTCGTAAAATATGGATTTTAATGAAAAACTCACATTTTATTGAAAAATTATGCATTGAGAATGTGCATAGTTTCTCATTTTCAGTATATTGTATTGATTCCACTCGCAAGATTTTAAAGAGCAAGAATCAGCAAGTCAAATATTACTCCAGATGAAAATTGGTAATTCGGCATTTCCAACAAATATTGAAGATCTTTTCAAGAATTATAATTAAGTTCTACGTCTTCTGCCTACTAAATATGAACAAAGCATGTTTCACATAGAGAGTACACATACGTGACGCCCGTATGAATGATTTGAGTTCATGGCTTCATGCAGCTACAAATCAATTGTTCTTTTTTGGCCGAACAAATCCGGAATAATCAGTAATCGCTACTGACAATTCAAATTCCATGCATGCAGGAGCAGGACAGCGGTCTTCAGCTGGTGCACCTGTTGCTGGCGTGCGCCGACTTCGTGTCCAAGGGCGACCAGCCCTCCGCCCTCCGCCACCTCCACCTCCTCCGCCGCGTCGCCTCGCCGCTCGGCGACTCCATGCAGCGCGTCGCCTCCTACTTCGCCGACGCGCTCGCCACTCGCCTCTCGGTCTCCTCCGGCACCGCCATCTCCCCGCGCGGTGCGGGCGCTCCTTACCCCTTCCCGCCGTCGCCCGATACCCTAAAGATTTACCAGATCCTCTACCAGGCATGCCCTTACATCAAGTTCGCCCACTTCACGGCCAACCAGGCCATTTTCGAGGCCTTCCACGGCGAGGACCGCGTCCACGTCGTCGACCTCGACATCCTCCAGGGCTACCAGTGGCCGGCTTTCCTCCAGGCGCTCGCGGCGCGGCCGGGTGGCCCGCCGACGCTAAGGCTGACGGGGGTGGGCCACCCGGCCACGGCTGTAAGGGAGACGGGGCGGCACCTTGCCTCCCTCGCCGCGTCGCTGCGTGTGCCGTTCGAGTTCCATGCCGCCGTGGCCGACAAGCTGGAGAGGCTGCGCCCTGCCGCTCTGCAGCGCCGCGTCGGGGAGGCGCTGGCCGTGAACGCGGTGAACCGCATGCACCGCGTCCCCGGCGCTCACCTCGGCCCGCTGCTGTCTATGATCCGTGACCAGGCTCCCAAGATCATGACGCTCGTGGAGCAGGAAGCTGGCCATAACGGCCCATACTTCTTGGGCAGGTACGTACGCGCCAAATTAAACTCATCCTTGTTTTCAAATTTCTTTTGCTCTTATTTTTTTTTTCAAGAAGAGGATAACCCATCATATGATTTTTGCACTTAACTAATGTGGTGTTTGTTATTACTGTGTTAAGTAATCGGTGAGAAACATGTGACAGACCAACAGTGCATAGATGAATCTTATTTGATAGCAATGTTAAATTTGAAGGGGGACAAAATTTGGTGGCCATAACTAATGTGGTGTTAATTCAAAAAAAAAATCATCCATTCTAAAAAAGGGGGACAAAGTTCATTGCTGAATTTGTATACAGGTTCCTGGAGGCACTGCACTACTACTCGGCCATCTTCGACTCGCTGGACGCGACATTTCCGGCAGACTCAGCGCCACGGATGAAGGTCGAGCAATGCCTCTTGGCTCCTGAGATCCGCAATGTGGTGGCGTGCGAGGGCGCTGAGCGGGTGGCACGACACGAGCGGCTAGACCGGTGGCGCCGCATCATGGAGGACCGTGGATTTGAGGCCGTGCCGCTAAGCCCAGCGGCCGTCGGCCAGAGCCAGGTCCTCCTAGGACTTTACGGCGCTGGTGACGGGTACCGGCTCAACGAGGAAAAAGGGTGCCTCCTCCTCGGCTGGCAGGATCGTGCCATCATCGGCGCATCAGCGTGGCGGTGCTGATCAAAGGATCCGTCGCGGGCTGGACAAGATGGAAGAGGTGCTATGTGTGTGGGTGTGTTTATTTTCTTGGTTGGTTGACTAGCCGAATTTCCGGCAACTCACTGTAACAAGTTTGTATTGGAGACGAACTTGGATTTGTGGTGCTTATAGTTGAATCTTGCTATATGCGAATGTATCTAGATTTGCTCCTGTTTTCAGCCAACATTTTTTAATGGCAGATAACTAGAACACGAGAAAAATTCCGGTTCAGATAAAACTTCACGCAAACGACACAAATCTCGAAACTGCATTTCTGAGTTTGAATTTTTCTTTGGCTGGTGAAATATGTAAATTTCAAAATGAGAACAACTATGGCAGATTTGTCTGATTCTCTGTTTCTTGTTGCCAGCAGTCGAGTCCATATTACTTGCATTGTGTTTTACTTGGGGTTCGGGCTGTCATCGTGTATTGTTCACGGTGAACCACTAAGGTTCTATGCGAGGTCGACTCCACGAAACACACAGCATCCACCACCTCCTCTCCCAAGAAAAAAGGGTAGGGTCTCCGCCTAAGGGATCTGCCGTCACCGGTTCCCCTCGCCTTCGGGTGCCTTTTGGTACCCATGAGGGGAGGGAGACCCGGGTCAGGGTTGTCTATGTAGTCTTAGGTCACTCTAGTTTTCATTACGGTTAAGTCTAGGGTTGATTATTCTTTTGCCCTCAGTGGTGTCCATGTACTTAGTTTTGCCCTCAGATGCGAATTGTGCTCAGTTTTGCCCCTAGTCCGTGCGCACCGACTTGTTCCGTGAACTCTGCCGTCTCCGTTAGGTCAACCTTTTGACTCGGCCCTTACAGGTGGGACCAGGCGGCAGAGACGACCAATTTTATTCAGACCATTGCACGCGTGGCTTGTGGGACCCAGCAGAGAGCCGTTGAGCAGAGAGCCGTTGGCGGGTGTGCTATATAAGCGGGCGACAGCGGCGGTGACCACGGCGACAGAGAGCACGCCGGTGACCACGGCGAGAGAGAGAGCACGGCGGTGGGAAGCTAGTTGTGGAGGGCGCGGCGGCGTTGAGATCCCCTTCGGCTCCGAGCTCCATGTCTTCCTTAAGCTCCCGCGCCACCTCGCGGATGCAGAGCCGGGCGCGTGTGGACATGCCTGTGTTCGTCTGTCCGCGGTGCAGGGCGGGCGTTGATCGGAGGGTTTCTCAGACACCGAGGAACCAGAATCGTCCGTTCTACGTGTGGAGCGAGAATGGGGTAAGAATCGGGGCAATTGCACCATTTTCGTGGTCGGGATCTTTGAGCAATGGGTTGATCTGTTTGGTGTTCATGCAGATGACATGCTTCTTTCTTTGGGTCGATGCTCTGGCCAAGACTCTGATGAATGAACTGCAAGAAGAGCATGAAGAATGGTTGCGCATGCTGCCACCAACGGCAGTGGCCGCACCACGAGCTCCGGAAGAAGAGATGGAGGGCGAAGCACGCACTGACAGAGAGCTAGCTGTTGAGCTTAGGATGTTGAAGAAGAAGGTTAGTAAGCTTGAAGATCAAGCACTACCAATACCCATTTGCAAATACTTTTGTGCATTTGTAGGTATGGTAATCGCACTGATTGTAATGTTGAAAATGTATGGAAAGGCATGAACTAGGGAGGAATTTGTAATCTTGAAATTGTATGAGAAATTCACCTAGTTTAAATGTTGGTCAAAGTTGTTTAAATGTTGAAAAAAAAGAGAAGAAGTGACCAACATTTAAATATGTTGAAAAAAAGAAGAAATTAGGAATTCAGAAACTTTTGATCAATGAAATGCAGCTCTCTGCTCTGCCTTTCTGTCAAAAAAGGTTGCTCTTGGGCCAAATTCAGAGCGTAGAGCCAAGTGCAGGCTACACTAATGGGCCAACTGCATCCAATTAGGCTCATTCGGGGGTTCTCTTGCGTATTTTTCTGTTTTCTTTTATGATTTAATTTAGGTAGTAAATCATAATGCTGAAATTTTTTGTGAAAGCTAATTGAATTATTCCAGAGCCAAACAATTAAGGTTAGAAATTTTTTGGAGCTGTTAATTAATCCAATTCAAATACACCATGATTTAAATCAAAGATCAAAATGTCATGGAAAATGTGCCTCGGCTCTGTTGGGGAACGTTGAAGAAAACAAAAATTTTCCTACTCGTTTCACCAAGATCATCTAGGAGTTCATCTAGCAACGAGTCATTGGATGTATCTACATACCTTTGTAGATCGCGCACGGAAGCGTTCAAAAGAACGGTGATGATGTAGTCGAACACGACGTGATCCAAATCACCGATGACCAAGCGCCGAACGGACGGCACCTCCGCGTTCAACACACGTACGGGACGGGAGACATCTCCTCCTTCTTGATCCAGCAAGGGGAAGGAGAGGTTGACGAAGATCCAGCAGCACGACGGCGTGGTGGTGGATGCAGGGCGTCACAGTAGCAGGGCTTCGCCTATACTACGAGGAAGGGAGACGTAACGGGGGGAGAGGGAGGCGCCAGGGGCTGGTGTATGAAGTCCCTCCTCTCCCTCACTATATATAGTGGTGCCATGGGGGGGGCGGCCTAGGGTGGGGGGGCTTGCCCCCCAAGCAAGGGGCGCCCCCTCTAGGGTTTCCCCCAACCCTAGCCTCATGGGCCCTTGGGGGGGTGGCGCCCCAGCCCACTATGGGCTGGGTTCCCTCCCACTTCAGCCCATGGGGCCCCCCGGGATAGGTGGCCCCACCCGGTGGACCCCCGGGACCCTTCCGGTGGTCCCGGTACAATACCGGTGACCCCGAAACTTGTCCCGATGGCCGAAACAGCACTTCCTATATATAATTCTTTACCTCCGGACCATTCCGGAACTCCTCGTGACGTCCGGGATCTCATCCGGGACTCCGAACAATATTCGGGTTACTGCATATACATATCTTCACAACCCTAGCGTCACCGAACCTTAAGTGTGTAGACCCTACGGGTTCGGGAGACAAGCAGACATGACCGAGACGACTCTCCGGTAAATAACCAACAGCGGGATCTGGATACCCATGTTGGCTCCCACATGCTCCACGATGATCTCATCGGATGAACCACGACGTCAAGGATTCAATCAACCCCGTATGCAATTCCCTTTGTCAATCGATATGTTACTTGCCCGAGATTCGATCGTCGGTATCCCAATACCTCGTTCAATCTCGTTACCGGCAAGTCACTTTACTCGTACCGTAATGCATGATCCCGTGACCAGACACTTGGTCACTTTGAGCTCATTATGATGATGCATTACCGAGTGGGCCCAGTGATACCTCTCCGTCATACGGAGTGACAAATCCCAGTCTTGATCCATGTCAACCCAACAGACACTTTCGGAGATACCCGTAGTCTACCTTTATAGTCACCCAGTTATGTTGTGACGTTTGGTATACCCAAAGCACTCCTATGATATCCGGGAGTTACACGATCTCATGGTCTAAGGAAAAGATACTTGACATTGGAAAACTCTAGCAAACGAACTATACAATCTTGTGCTATGTTTAGGATTGGGTCTTGTCCATCACATCATTCTCCTAATGATGTGATCTCGTTATCAATGACATCCAGTGTCCATAGTCAGGAAACCATGACTATCTGTTGATCAACGAGCTAGTCAACTAGAGGCTTACTAGGGACATGTTGGTGTCTGTTATTCACACATGTATTACGATTTCCGGATAACACAATTATAGCATGAATAAAGACAATTATCATGAACAAGGAAATATAATAATAAAGCTTTTATTATTGCCTCTAGGGCATATTTCCAACAGTCTCCCACTTGCACTAGAGTCAATAATCCAGTTACATTGTGATGAATCGAACACCCATGGAATTCTGGTGTTGATCATGTTTTGCTCTAGGGAGAGGTTTAGTCAACGGATCTGCTACATTCAGGTCCGTATGTACTTTACAAATATCTATGTCTCCATCTTGAACATTTTCACGAATGGAGTTGAAGCGACGCTTGATGTGCCTTGTCTTCTTGTGAAACCTGGGCTCCTTGGCAAGTGCAATAGCTCCAGTGTTATCACAAAAGAGTTTGATTGGCCCCGACGCATTGGGTATGACTCCTAGGTCGGTGATGAACTCCTTCACCCATATTGCTTCATGTGCTGCCTCCGAGGCTGCCATGTACTCCACTTCACATGTATATCCCGCCACGACGCTTTGCTTGCAACTGCACCAGCTTACTGCCCCACCATTCAAAATATACACGTATCCGGTTTGTGACTTAGAGTCATCCAGATCTGTGTCGAAGCTAGCGTCGACGTAACCCTTTACGACGAGCTCTTCGTCACCTCCATAAACGAGAAACATTTCCTTAGTCCTTTTCAGGTACTTCAGGATATTCTTGACCGCTGTCCAGTGTTCCTTGCCGGGATTACTTTGGTACCTTCCTACCAAACTTACGGCAAGGTTTACATCAGGTCTGGTACACAGCATGGCATACATAATAGAACCTATGGCTGAGGCATAGGGGATGACACTCATCTTTTCTATATCTTCTGCCGTGGTCGGACATTGAGCTGAACTCAATTTCACACCTTGTAATACAGGTAAGAACCCCTTCTTAGAATGATCCATATTGAACTTCTTCAATATATTTTCAAGGTATGTGCTTTGTGAAAGACCTATGAGGCGTCTTGATCTATCTCTATAGATTTTGATGCCTAATATATAAGCAGCTTCTCCAAGGTCCTTCATTGAAAAACTCTTATTCAAGTAGGCCTTGATGCTGTCCAAGAGTTCTGTATCATTTCCCATCAAAAGTATGTCATCTACATATAATATGAGAAATGCTACAGAGCTCCCACTCACTTTCTTGTAAACGCAGGCTTCTCCATAAGTCTGCGTAAACCCAAACGCTTTGATCATCTCATCAAAGCGAATGTTCCAACTCCGAGATGCTTGCACCAGCCCATAAATCGAGCGTTGGAGCTTGCACACCTTGTCAGCATTCTTAGGATCGACAAAACCTTCCGGCTGCATCATATACAATTCTTCCTTAAGGAAACCATTAAGGAATGCCGTTTTGACGTCCATTTGCCATATCTCATAATCGTAGAATGCGGCAATTGCTAACATGATTCGGACGGACTTTAGCTTCGCTACTGGTGAGAAAGTCTCATCGTAGTCAACCCCTTGAACTTATCGATAACCCTTAGCGACAAGTCGAGCTTTATAGATGGTCACATTACCATCCGCGTCTGTCTTCTTCTTAAAGATCCATTTATTTTCTATGGCTCGCCGTTCAACGGGCAAGTCAGTCAAAGTCCATACTTCGTTTTCATACATGGATCCTATCTCGGATTTCATGGCTTCTAGCCATTTGTCGGAATCCGGGCCCGGCATCGCTTGTTCATAGTTCGAAGGTTCACCGTTGTTTAACAACATGATTTCCAAGACAGGGTTGCCGTACCACTCTGGTGCGGAACGTGTCCTTGTGGACCTTCGAATTTCAGTAGGAGCTTGATCAGAAGTATTTTGATCATTATCATTAACTTCCTCTCTAGTCGGTGCAGGCACCTCAGGAACATTTTCTTGAGTTGCGCCATTTACCGGTTCAAGAGGTAATACTTCATCAAGCTCTACTTTCATTTACGCATGAGAGTGGTTTTCCTTTGTTTTTCACTGAAATTTTGGAGGGTTGGAAGGTTGAAAACGTATGTTTGCACTGCCACATGATTTTGGTTAGAGTGACACTTGGTTTAAGGATTAGAGTGGCACTTGGTTTAGGATTTAAAGGGAATAAATTTGCATGTTAGTTCATGACTTTTTTTGAATGAAACAGAGGGCTTCTCACCCCCTCCGATTTTCATTAGGGTTTTCATTAATGAAAACCACAAGTTCTCGAACTTCATGACTTGGTTTAAGGAAGAAATGATATGTTTGAGCACGGGCATTTTTAACACACATAATAAACCCTAATAACTTAGATAAGATGCAACACACCGTACCATTACAATAATAAGTTCACGGATAGTTCACGGACACATGACGAAACATGACACGACACGACATAGAAAAGCAACAAAATAAAAAACGAAACATGACGAGCTTGACTCCGGGCTTGAACATCTTCTTCTTGACCTTCTTCTCCACCTTGGCCACGCGTGCCCCTTCAACACCATCTTCATCTTCACAGCTCCTCCTCCTCCTCGTAGGGAAGGGAGTGCATTTGTCCTGGAGTGGGGAAGATGCTCTCGTAGTTGGTGTAGATGTTGTAGAAGGTGAAGAAGATGGCCTCGCAGCCGCACCAAAAGACTTGGCCGAGGAGCTCGCGCGCGTCAAACGGATTGGTGAAGGTGACCGTGAGCAGTAGGAGGATGCCGCCGCGGTCACGAACCTCGTTGAGGGTGAACATCCTGGCGAGCCCCGTGGGAGGTGGGCATAGCCGGCTCTGAGGAAGGCGCAGGTGAGTTCGACGGGACCCCTCCACCTTGAAATAGCCCACACACGGAGCTCCCTCTCCACGAGCACGCCCGGTGGGTAGCACAGCTCCGGCACGACAGGCGGACGGTTGAAGGTCGGCCCGTTGAACTGCATCTTCACTTGGTCTCGCTTGGGGAGGGCTCGGTCACTTGGGTGTTTGAAGTTGGAGAGGATCGGATCTGGCTTGTGGGTGGGAGAGGAAGAGAAGCACCCCATTTATAGGCCTGTGGGTAGGAGAGGAAGAGAGAAAGGATGAGAACGGTGCGTGTGTGTGAATCCGGACGCGTGTGTGTATCCGTTACGTTTTGCACACTTAAATTTTTGCACGAAAACGATGCATGGGGCGCGTGCGTGCATCTGAATCACTCCATAGCTCTTTGACCGGGCGGTGCATGTGAATCGCTGCCCTGAACCACTGCCCTGAACCACCTAGCTCGCCTCGCTAGCCTAGCTCGCCTAGCGCGCCTCACTCGCCTCGCTCGCATGCATGCACGTCGCCACCTCCCGCACATGCAAACCCACGTCGCCGCCTCCATGCATGCAAGGTCTGAAAAGGCTGAGATGGGCTATTTACTGCGGTCTCAAGCCCAGACAACGAGACGGCCCAACGGTCTATCCAGCGCGCCCGATATTTGTTAAAAAAACAATTTCCCAGCCAATCAGATTGCATCTCGCGGATCGCCCCCCTCCTCCCTGCAGATTCCTTCTAGAAGGGTTAGATCGACGACCCTTGATCACCGCTAGGGTTAGATGAACGGTCCTTATTCAGCGCTAGGGTTAGCGGGGTTTGGGAGGGGTTTGGAGCAGTCAAAGCTATGTTTGACCAGATTTCAAATGAGCATAATAAATTAAATAAAAATCAGATAAATAAAAAATGTGTGCACATAGTCTTATGTCATATACTAACGATTTAAGTTGATAAACAAGTTTTACATACATTTAAATGATAAGTTCATGTGTATTGTATGATATCTCGAGTATCTCAAACTCTCTTGTATGAAGTGAAGAGAAGTGTTTTGGGAAAATGAACATGAAAATTTGAAAAAACTCACCACAGCTTCATTTTGGAGTGACTAAGAAGGATCCAGGCTTAGTTTTTCATTTTGATGTTTTACACTTGTTTAAATCTTGGTCAAAGTTAAGTTTGACCAGAATTCAAATGAGCAAAACAAATTAAAAAAATAAAAAAATGGAAAAACCAGCGCACATAGTCTGTACATATAGAATATATGTGTAGGAAAGTTATTTGGCTGATTTAGACAAGGTCGAAAAAAACCTTGCTTAGAAATGAGGCCGTTTACCCTACCTTTGGACCCCTCTTTTTAGCACATTTTTCATGAAAATTTTAAAAACCTCACCATAGCTTCATTTTGTATTGACTAAGAAGGATCCAGGCTTAGTTTTTCATTTTGATGTTTTAGACTTGTTTAAATCTTGGTCAAAGTTAGGTTTGACCAGAATTTAAATGAGCAAAACAAAATTCAAAAAAATCAAAAAAAGGAAAAACCATGTGCTCATTCAAACATCATCCAACAGATATTTAAACATCATGTCAAACATACTTCTAACATAGGTCCAACATCATCCAACAGAAATACAACATGTCAAGTGATAAATGTTTCATAATACAACATCATCCCTTATTCATAATGTTTCGTAATTATTCATAGATAGCGTTGGGGCTTCTGTCTGTTCCTTGAGCTTCTTGTCATCACTTTGCTCCTCGTGCACCTTGTGCTCATTGCTTCTTCTCTTCTTCTCTTGGTTGTCAGTACCTTGCGCGTCTTCTTCAAACCTATATAGAGCTGTGCAAAACATAAACGGTAATGAGATCATGTCAAGTGATAGATGTACAGTAGTATTTGACCCTTGCAAGATTTACATACCTAGCAGAACTCACAACAACAGAAGGTTGGTCACCATTTGGAGCCTCACTTGGATCATCCATGATCACCATTTGGAGCCTCACTTGGATCACCATTTGGAGCCTCACTTGAATCATTATTTGGAGGATATTTTGGATCATCGTCAAAATCATGCGGCTGTTGACCATCATCATTTGGAACCTCGTCAAAATCCTCATCTGATGCAACCGGCTGTTGACCATCATTTTCATCATCTGTTGAGGCAACCGGCTGCTGACCAACATTTTCATCGAAGCCTTCATCGAAACTCCTCCGAACGCTGGATCTACTGTGTTATCACAATACTTACCAAAATGACCAGACCCACCACACCTTGTGCACTTACGCTTCCTTGCTCCAAGTCCAGCTCCTTCGCTGCGAGGTCTGATTCGACTCTTCCTTGGTCTACCTGCTGCTCTCTTCAGAACTGGAGCGCAAAGCTTGAATCCAGGGTCCACCATGTCCCATTGTTGTTTTCCCTCCATAGCAGGAAAGGCATAAGCATATGTGGCTTTTAACCTTGCAACAGAGTAGTAATCATGCACATACTGTTGTATGTTCCCTGCTGGACCTGGGAGAGAAGTGATGAAAAATAAGGCATGAATGCATGGCAACCCAGTTATCTGCCATTGCCTACAACTGCAAGTTCTAGCTTCTAAATCCACTGGATATCTCCATTCCCTCTTCTCTTTATCCAAATATGATATCTCTGTTGTGGTACCCGAGCAAAGAGTCATGTTCATTTCCAAGCCTGTTGTCTTCTGCTTCAGTTCATTCATCACGGCAGGGATGATAATGTGGCCCATGAATTTTGCCTCGGCTATTCCTGCACAATAATGAAATTTCTGCATGTATTCTATCCTAATCCTGTCAAGCAAATCCACCACATAATGACCCTTTAGTTTCCGGATCGTTGAGTTGAAAGACTCTGCTAGATTATTGTGCACATAGTCAACTTTGCTCACTTCACTGATTGGCTTCTGGCCCATAACTTGGAGTGGTGTGTTTCCAAGTATTCTTTCACTTTGGGATTCATGTATAACTGCCTCAAGTGGTAGTTGTGCTTCTTCACACTGCAAGTCAAAGATGCTGGCCATAAATTGTCGGTATACACCTTTCCTTTGAATTTCTTCATGAAATTTGCAGCAAGGTGACACATGCATTCCCTATGCTCTACTCCAGGGAACACATTGTCCACGGCCACTTCTAAACCTTTGCAGCCATCTGTATGAATGACCAACCCATTGGGATGTGCCATAGCCCGGTGGAGATTATGCAAAAACCAAGTCCAGCTCTCCTCAGACTCTGTCTCCAACACACCATAGGCAACTGGAAATACAAAACTGTGTGCATCAACTGCACAAGCTGCTACTAACTGTCCTTTAAACCTCCCTGTGAGAAAAGTGGCATCAATAGCCAAATAAGGCCTACAGCCTGCCAAAAAACCCCGGCGACAAGCCTCAAAGCAGACAAAAACCCTCCTAAAGCATTCCTTGGTCTTTGTCACTCCCCTGAATGTGTACTCCACAGTGTGGTGATCAATATCTACAATACTACCTGGGCTTGTCCTCTCCACTTCACCTTTGAATGAATACTACAATTGAAAACTTTCCTGCCAGTTACCATAAATAGAATCCATAGCATGTTGTTTACCATTGAACAACCTCATGTATGGTAAATCTATCTTGAACTTATCTTTGATGTTCTTCTGGAATTCCTTTGGACCCACTTGCTGGTTTTCTTTCACCCACTTCTTTACTTCTTCTGCCACCCATCTTGACTTGGCTCTACTGATTGTATCCTTCCTAAGGGTTGATTCCTGGCATGTGTGCTTAAAGGGGTTCACTTTGACCTGAACATTAGTGCTATTCCGCATTTTAGATGCGAGCAGCCTCCATGGACAACCCTCAGTCGGACAGTGCACTCTGTAACGTACTTGATCGCTCTTGTCAACTTTGAAAGTATGTTCTACCTTGATGCAGTATGTCACAAGTGCATTTCTACACTCATTCATGGATGCAAAAACTGTACCTTCTTCCATATGAGGGTTCAAAGGGTCCCATTCAACAGTTGCAAGGTCTTCGTCCTCACCCATCGCGTCATCATCCACACGGACTTCATTGTGAGCCTCATCTTGGTTTTCAGTCCGAGGTGCCCGTCATAAATTCCGAATAATATCAGAATATAGCTTCTCTTCATCAACCCTAGAATTGTAGCCATCAGGCTCCACTTCAAGGGGGACCCTAATGCTGTTGCCCACACTTGTCGAGCCACCACGTCGCCGTGCACCAACTGGACTATTCTGGCTAGAGATGCCATTACGACGACTTGGTTCTCCCCGAGATGTTGCACCCGCCATCCTAGGTCCAAATGCCTGCTCAAGCACATCAACTTGCAGCCTCACATGAAAATTATCTTTCTCTTTATGCCTAACAAACATGGTAGCTAGCTCTTCATCATTACTAAATGTCACCAAATTCTTTTCCCCATCATAGTATTTGTATACCACTTCATCAAGCAAACCCCAAGGATATTGGCTACAAATTACCTCCCCAAATTGTCTAAAACTCCAATTACTAGCCATTGGCAACCGATAATCAAAACCTCCTTGGTATTTCTTCTTATCCTTTGCATCGAACATGTACCGGTCCCTTCTAATGTGCACCATGAAAGCAAACTGCAACTCCATCCTAACCGGCAAAAAACAGAGCAATCAGCACACTAATTGGGCAAACCTACTCAAATCGAGTGTTCAAATGCACAACTAAGCTCAATCTAAACAAGAGGCGAGACTTACCCCTCGGGAACCCAGTCGTGGATGCGGCGGATCTCCGGCCCGATGCCTGCCTTGCCAAATACTCCGGGGTCGCCGTTGCTCACCATTTCGCCCTAGGGTTCTTCCTCCTAGTTCAAATAGCTCCAGCAGCCCCAACCTTTGAGCGCTCCGGCCGGGCGCACGGAAGGAGGCCGCGCCGCGGATCGAGCAGGTGGCGAGCGCCCCACCCGTGGCTTCGCAGGAAGGTGGTGGGCGTCACAGGTAGCCGTGGAGCGTAGGCGTAGGGTGGTAGCGGCGGAGCAGGCCGTGCAGCTGGTGGCGGGGCAGGTGGCGGCGGCGGCGCAGGACAGCCGGCCGGGCGGATGGGTGTGAGCTAGAATGATTTGGGGATTTAGTTGCACGGGCCTACATGTCAGCTCCGGACCCACGTCCACGCGGTCCCACGTGCAAGCTCCGGACCCACAACCACTAACGCCGGAGGACGGAGTGGACTCAAATATGGCTGTTTGGCCTCGTCATAGTTGTTGTGCTCGAACTAGGGGCAAAACTGAGGACAATTCGCATCTGAGGGCAAAACTGAGCACATGGACACCATTGAGGGCAAAAGGATAATTAACCCTTAAGTCTAAGTGTGTGGGTGACGTAGGTGAGGCGATGGCGCCATCGACGGCGAGGAATAATACCTTCCCGTCATGTCTTCGTTCCAGATATGTTGCTTGGCATCAACGGAAGGTGTGTGGAGCTTCAGGGTCAGATCTTGGGCCTCGTGTTTGTATTCTTTTTTCTAGGTGATCAGTTGCACCCTATGATTGCGGATGATGTCGTGGTGTGTTTCATGTTCTTTGGTTCCTTCTTCATCCGATGAAGCTCGGCCAGATGGAATCTGTTGGGGAACTTGTGAGGTTTGTGTCATCCTTCCATTTTTCGTCCGAGTTGGGATAATAAGTAATCGGTGGGAAACATGTGACCGACCAATAGTACATGTAGATGAATCTTACTTGATATCAATGTTAAATTTTGAAGGAAAAATTCATTCATTCTTGAAAAAGGGATAAAATACATCGCTGAATTTGTGTACAAGTTCCTGAAGGCACTGCGATAGTACTCGGCGATCTTTGACTCGCTAGATGTGACATTCCTAGCAGAATTGGCATCACAGATGAAGGTGGAGCAATGCCTCCTCGTTCTGGAGATCTGTAGCATGGTGGCATGTGAGGGTGCCGAGCGGGTGGCATGACACAGGCGGCTAGCCCGGTAGCACCTCATCATGGAGGACCATGGATTCGAGGTTGTGCCGCTAAGCCCGGTAGCCGGCGTCCAGAGCCAGGTCCTCCTAGGACTTTACAGCGCCGACAATGGGTACTGATACGTCTCCAACGTATCTATAATTTTTGATTGTTCCATGCTATTATATTATCTGTTTTGGATATTTATGGTCTTTAATATGCACTTCTATATTATTTTTGGGACTAACCTATTAACCGAAGGCCCAGTGCAAATTGCTGTTTTTTTGCTTATTTCAGTGTTTCACAGAAAAGGAATATCAAACGGAATCCAAACGGAACAAAACCTTCACGAGAATCTTTCTTGGAACAAACGCAACCCAGGAGATTTAGAGTACAAGTCTGAAAGTCCGCGAAGCTTCCATGAGGCAGGGGCGTGCTCAGGGGGTAGGCGCGCCCCCACCCTCGTGGGCCCCACGGAGCTCCACCAACGTAATTATTTCGCCTATATATACCCATGTACCCTAAAAACATCCAGGAGAGCCAAGAAACCATTTTTCCACCGCCACAACCTTCTGTACCCGTGAGATCCCATCTTGGGGCCTTTTCCGGTGATCTGCCGGAGGGGGATTCGATCACGGAGGGCTTCTACATCAACACCATAGCCTCTCCGATGATGTGTGAGTAGTTTACCACAGACCTTCGGGTCCACATTTATTAGATAGATGGCTTCTTCTCTCTCTTTGATCTTCAATACAAAGTTCTCCTCGATGTTCTTGGAGATCTATTCGATGTAATACTCTTTTGCGGTGTGTTTGCCGAGATTCGATGGATTGTGGGTTTATGATCAAGATTATCTATGAACGATATTTGGTTCTTCTCTGAATTCTTATATGCATGATTTGATATCTTTGCAAGTCTCTTCGAATTATCGGTTTAGTCTGGCCTACTAGATTGATCTTTCGTGCAATGGGAGAAGTGCTTAGCTTTGGATTCAATCTTGCGGTGTCCTTTCCCAGTGACAGCAGGGGCAACAAGGCACGTATTGTATTGTTGCCATCGAGGATAAAAAGATGGGGTTTATATCATATTGCTTGAGTTTATCCCTCTACATCATGTCATCTTGCCTAATGCGTTACTCTGTTCTTATGAACTTAATACTCTACATGCATGCTGGATAGCGGCCGATGTTGTGGAGTGATAGTAGTAGATGCAGAATCGTTTCGGTCTACTTGACACGAAAGTGATGCCTATGTTCATGATCATGCCTAGATATTCTCATAACTATGCGCTTTTCTATCAATTGCTCGGCAGTAATTTGTTCACCCACCGTAATTTATGCTATCATGTGAGAAGCCACTGGTGAAACCTATGGCCCCTGTGTCTACTTTAAATCATATAAGTTTTCAATCTATAATTCTAGTTTACTATTTATTTTGCAATCTTTATTTTCCAATCTATACAACAAAAATACCAAAAATATTTATCTTATTATCTTTATCAGATCTCACTTTTGCAAGTGGCCGTGAAGGGATTGACAACCCCTTTTATCGCGTTGGTTGCAAGGTTCTTGATTGTTTGTGCAGGTACTAGGCGACTTGCGTGTAGTCTCCTACTGGATTGATACCTTGGTTCTCAAAAACTGAGGAAAATACTTACGGCACTTTGCTGCATCACCCTTTCCTCTTCAAGGGAAACCAACGCATGCTCAAGAGGTAGCAAGAAGGATTTCTGGCGCCGTTGCTGGGGAGATCTACGCTCAAGTCAAGACATACCAAGTACCCATCATAAACTCTTCTCCATCGCATTACATTATTTGTCATTTGCCTCTCATTTTCCTCTCCCCCACTTCACCTTTGCCGTTTTATTCGCCCCTCTTCCGTTCGTCCTTCTGTTTGATCGTGTTACCATATGTCTTCTTTTAGCTTGCATCTTCGCTTGCTAAATATCTATTGATATGGATCCTCATCTGCTTGCCAATCTTTTTAAGAGATCCAATTATGATGAACCAATTGCTAGTGAGTTTTGTGCACTAGATTATCTTTATGAAGTTTTGCTTGAAATTCGTGAATCTGAAAATTGTTATGAAGTACTTTATGAAGTGATTCACGATAGATATTTGAATAAAAAGATTGATTGCAATGATGTTATTATAAATTCTATCAATGTCAATTGTGCTAATAATATGCAAAACCCTAAGATTGGGGATGCTAGTTTTGCTATGTCTACTACTTGTTGCAATGATCATGATTGGGGTGATTCTTCTTATGATCTTGAAAATTTATTTAATCCCCATGATGAATATGAGATTGAAAATATTGTTTGCAATAATATTAAAAGGGGGTTTAGAGAGGTCATGAATTTATTTTATGATAATCCCACTATTTTGGAAGAGTGTCAGCTTTGCATGCATGTGGATCATGAAGAGAAAATTTTATGTGATATCTCTATTGTTGAATTTGATTATGATCCTACATGTAATTATTATGAGAGCCACATATGGATTGCATACCAAAGATGATAATACCTAGATCTATTCTCGTTTTCATGCCTAGCTAGGGGCGTTAAACGATGGCGCTTGTTGGGAGGCAACCAATTTTATTTTTGTTCCTATTTAGTAATAAATAAATCATCTATCCTCTGTTATGATTGTGATTTTTATGTTTTAGTTAGTGTTTGTGCCAAGTAAAGCCTATATGATCTTCTTGGGTGAATGTTATTTGATCTTGCTAAAAAAACAGAGAGTATGCGCTCACGAGAATAATTTTCATTTTTTTACCAGAGAGCGATAAAATACCAATTCCAACTGCAGTAGATCAATATACAAATTATTTAGGTCATACTAATTTTTCAAAAAAATTCGAGTTATAGAAGTATTCGAAACCTCTAGATTTCTACAGACTGTTCTGTTTTTGACAGATTCTGTTTTTCGTGTGTTGTTTGCTTATTTTGATGAATCTATGGCTAGTATCGGGGGGTATGAACCATAGAGAAGTTGGAATACAGTAGGTTTAACAGCAATATAAATAAATAATAAGTTCATTACAGTAAATTAAAGTGGTGGTTTGTTTTCTTATACTAACGGAGCTCATGAGATTTTCTGTTGAGTTTTGTGTTGTGAAGTTTTCAAGTTTTTGGGTAAAGATTTGATGGATTTTGGAATGAGGAGTGGCAAGAGCCTAAGCTTGGGGATGCCTAAGGCACCCCAAGGTAAAATTCAAGGACTACCAAAAGCCTAAGCTTGGAGGCATCCCCTCTTTCGTCTTCGTCTATCGGTAACTTTACTTGAGGCTATATTTTTATTCACCACATGATATGTGTTTCGCTTGGAGCGTCTTGTATGATTTGAGTCTTTTCTTTTTAGTTTACCACAATAATCCTTGCTGTACACACCTGATACGTCTCCAACATATCTATAATTTTTTATTGTTCCATGGTATTATATTATCTGTTTTGGATGTTAATGGGCTTATTTATACACTTTTATATTGTTTTTGGGACTAACCTACTAACCCAAGACCGAGAGCAAATTGTTGTTGTTTTTTCCTATTTCAGTGTTTCGCAGAAAAGGAATATCAAACGGAATCCAAACGGAATGAAACCTTCGGGAGAGTTATTTTTTGAACAAACGTGATCCAGGGGACTTGGAGTAGACGTCAAGAAATCAACGAGGAAGCCACAAGTATCCCGAACTTGTGCACGGGCAGTCGCAGCATCCCGCGGCAAGGCTTGCCGGGTGACCGCCAAGGTCCTCCATGGTTCCTTTGGAGCCATTCAAGGACAAAGTATCCAAGCCAAGGAGACAAGACCCCGGCAAGAGGAGCTTGCCGGGAAGGCCAACCAAGGCATATCCAAGCCAAGGAGACAAGACCCCGGCAAGAGGAGCTTGCCGGGAAGGCCAACCAAGGCATCCCAAGGAACTTGCCGCGACGCGCCACGCGTCCCGGCAAGGCTCAGTGAGCGACAAGCTCCCGGACGCGACAAGACAACGACCGCGGCAAGGCGCTTGCCGCGGCAAACCACCACTCTGTGTCCGCGCTCCAGCACATCCACCAACGTGTCGCTCTGGGACCTTCCAGGCGTACGTGGCGGGAGGCTGTGCAGCCAGCGGTGCACGGTGGCAAGCGGCGCTGACAAGATTGCCATTGTGGCGAGCGGTGGCATCCCTGACGGTCCCTTTTGCACTATTTAGGTGACACATACGGGCATTTAATGCCCTTGTCCCCTGCCGTCAGGGTTAGGTATGATACACTGTAGCAGGTAGCTGTACCAACCGCAGCACCTTTCCATTTTTACCCTTGTCTACGTTGCCACCTGTCGGTGACCCCTTGAGCATATAAAAGGAGGCCCATGCGCAACGTAGGGGAGGAGGAGGAGGAACTCTCAGGCTCGGTCTCGTTAGCTGCTGGAGTGTACTGTAGCACTCCACGCTCCCGTTCAAGAACTCAATACAAACCACAAAGCAGGAGTAGGGTTTTACGCATCCGTGCGGCCCGAACCTGGGTAAACCGCTCGTGTGCTCCGCCTCGATCCGCTCTTCGTGCGACCCTCGCCCCCGCCGAACCGAAAGGGACTCGGTCCGCCGGTCCCATAGGTGCTCGTGGGTCAGTACCCCGGCATACATGATCATGCCTAGATATTCTCATAATTATGCACTTTTCTATCAATTTCTCGACAGTAATTTGTTCACCCACCGTAATACTTATGCTATCTTGAGAGAAGCCACCGGTGAAACCTATGGTCCCCGGGTCTATCTTTTATCATATAAGTTTCCAATCTATTTTATTTTGCAATCTTTACCTTCAATCTATATCACAAAAATACCAAAAATATTTATTTATCTTATTATCTCTATCAGATCTCACTCTCGTAAGTGACCTTGAAGGGATTGACAACCCCTTTATCTTGTTGGTTGCGAGGTTCTTATTTGTTTGTGCAGGTACGAGGGACTTGCGTGTAGTCTCCTACCGGATTGATACCTTGGTTCTCAAAAACCGAGGGAAATACTTACGCTACTTTGCTGCATCACCCTTTCCTCTTCAAGGGAAAACCAACACAATGCTCAAGAGGTAGCAAGAAGGATTTCTGGCACCGTTGCCGGGGAGGTTGCACCAAGTCAAGTCAAGATTTTTTCTCCCGTCAACAAGCCATTTCTAGCGCCGTTGCCGGGGAGATCTACGCACAAGGCAAGACATACCAAGTACCTATCATAAACTCTAATCCCTCGCATTACATTATTTGCCATTTGCCTCTCGTTTTCCTCTCCCCCACTTCACCCTTGCCGTTTTATTCGCCTCTTTTTCCGCTCGCCTCTTTTTCGTTCGCCCTTTTTTTGCCTCTTGCTTGCTTGTGTGTTGGATTGTTTGTCACGATGGCTCAAGATAATACTAAATTGTGTGATTTTTCCAATACCAACAATAATGATTTTATTAGCACTTCGATTGCTTCTCTACCGATGCTGAATCTTGTGAAATTAATACTGCTTTGCTGAATCTTGTCATGAAAGATCCGTTTTCTGGCCTTCGTAGTGAAGATGCCACTACCCATCTAAACAGCTTTGTTAATTTGTGTGATATGCAAAAGAAGAAAGATGTGGATAATGATATTGTTAAATTGAAGCTATTCCCATTTTTCACTTAGAGATCATGCTAAAACTTGGTTTTCGTCTTTGCCTAAAAATAGTATTGATTCTTGGAACAAGTGCAAAGATGCTTTTATCTCTAAGTATTTTCCTCCCGCTAAGATCATCTCTCTTAGAAATGATATTATGAATTTTAAGCAACTTGATCATGAGCATGTTGCACAAGAATGGGAGAGGATGAAATTAATGATACGTAATTACCCTACACATGGTTTGAATTTGTGGATGATCATACAAAAATTTTACGCTGGATTGAAATTTTCTTCTAGAAATCTTTTAGATTCGGCCGCGAGAGGAACTTTTATGGAAATCACTTTAGGAGAAGCTACCAAACTCCTAGATAATATTATGGTTAATTATTCTCGATGGCACACCGAAAGATCTACTAGTAAAAAGGTTCATGCTATAGAAGAAATTAATGTTTTGAGTGGAAAGATGGATGAACTTATGAAATTATTTTCTAATAAGAGTGTTTCTTCTGATCCTAATGATATGCCTTTGTCTACTTTGATTGAGAATAATAATGAATCTATGGATGTGAATTTTGTTGGTAGGAACAATTTTGGTAACAACGCATATAGAGGAAACTTTGATCCTAGGACATATCCTAGTAATTCCTCTAATAATTATGGTAATTCCTACAACAATTCTTATGGAAATCATAATAAGATCCCTCTGATTTTGAATCTAGTATTAAAGAATTTATTAGTTCACAAAAGAGGTTCAGTGCTTTGATTGAAGAAAAAATGTCTAAGATTGATGAGTTGGCTAGGAACGTGGATAGAATTTCTCTTGATGTTGATTCTTTGAAACTTAGATCTATTCCACCTAAGCATGATATCAATGAGTCTCTCAAAGCCATGAGAATTTCCATTGATGAGTGCAAAGAAATAACCGCTAGGATATGTGCTAAAAAGATTGCTTCATAAAAGCGTGTTCTTCTAGTTTTGATGATAATAAGGATGAAGATCTAAAAGTGATTGATGTATCTCCTATTAAATCTTTGTTTTTCAATATGAATCTTGATAATGATGGGACTAGACATGAGTCAACTTTAGTTAAAAGGCATCCCAATGATTCAGAGCTTTTAGATCTTGATGCAAAAAATGGTAAAAATGGGATTGGAGAGGTCAAAACTTTACATAGCAATGAACCCACTATTTTGGATTTCAAGGAATTTAATTATGATAATTGCTCTTTGATAGATTGTATTTCCTTGTTGCAATCTGTGCTAAATTCTCCGCATGCTTATAGTCAAAATAAAGCTTTTACTAAACATATCGTTGATGCTTTAATGCAATCTTATGAAGAAGAGCTTGAATTAGAAGTTTCTATCCCTAGAAAACTTCATGATGAGTGGGAACCTACTATTAAAATTAAAATTAAAGATCATGAATGCTATGCTTTATGTGATTTGGGTGCTAGTGTTTCCATGATTCCAAAAACTTTGTGTGATGTGTTAGGTTTCCATGAATTTGATGATTGTTCTTTAAATTTGCATCTTGCGGATTCCACTATTAAGAAACCTATGGGAAAGATTAATGATGTTCTTATTGTTGCAAATAGGAATTATGTTCCCGTAGATTTCATTGTTATTGATATTGATTGCAATCCTACATGTCCCGTTATTCTTGGTAGACCTTTCCTTAGAATGATTGGTGCAATTATTGATATGAAAGACGGGAATATAAGATTCCAATTTCCATTAAGGAAAGGCATGGAGAACTTTCCTAGAAAGAAAATTAAATTACCTTATGAATCTATTAGGAGAGCCACTTATGGATTGCATACCAAAGATGATAATGCCTAGATCTTTCTTGCTTTTATGCCTAGCTAGGGGCGTTAAACGATAGCGCTTGTTGGGAGGCAACCCATTTTTATTTTTGTTTCTTGCTTTTTGTTTTTGTTTAGTAATACATAATTCATCTAGACTCTGTTTATATGTGGTTTTATGCTTTTAATTAGTGTTTGTGCCAAGTAGAACCTTTGGGAAGACTTGGGTAAAGTCTTTGCGATCTTGCTGTAAAAAACAGAAACTTTAGCGCTCACGAGATTTGCTGCCATTTTTTACTGGAGAGTGCGATTAGGTTAATTATTTTTGAAGATGATTAATATATAAATTCCTCAAGTCCAGAAGTTTATTTCAGAATTTTTGGGGTTACATAAGTATTCGAAACCTACATATTACTACAGACTATTCTGTTTTTGACAGATTCTGTTTTTCGTGTGTTGTTTGCTTATTTTGACGAATCTATGCCTAGTATCGGAGGGTATGTGCTACCTCTTGAGCACTGCGTTGGTTTTCTCCGAAGAGGAAGGAATGATGCAGCAAAGTAGCACAAGTATTTCCCTCAGTTTTTGAGAACCAAGGTATCAATCAAGTAGGAGGCTACGCGCAAGTCCCTCGTACCTGCACAAAACAAATAAATCCTCGCAACCAACGCAAATAGGGGTTGTCAATCCCTATGAGGCCACTTACGAGAGTGAGATCTGATAGATATGATAAAGATAATATTTTTGGTATTTTTGTGATAAAGATGCAAAGTAAAATAAAGGCAAAGTAAATAGCAAAGGAAATAACTAAGTAGTAGGAGATCAATATGATAAAGATAGACCCGGGGGCCATAGGTTTCACTAGTGGCTTCTCTCGAGAGCATAAGTATTCTATGGTGGGTGGACAAATTACTGTTGAGCAATTGACAGAATTGAGCATAGTTATGAGAATATCTAGGCATGATCATGTATATAGGCATCACATCCGAGACAAGTAGACCAACTCCTGCCTGCATCTACTACTATTACTCCACTCATCGACCGCTATCCAGCATGCATCTAGAGTATTAAGTTAAAAACAGAGTAACGCCTTAAGCAAGATGACATGATGTAGAGGGATAGACTCATGCAATATGAAGAAAACTCCATCTTGTTATCCTCGATGGCAACAATACAATACGTGCCTTGCTGCCCTTACTGTCACCGGAAAAGGACACCGCAAGATTGAACCCAAAGCTAAGCACTTCTTCCATTGCAAGAAAGATCAATCTAGTAGGCCAAACCAAACTGATAATTCGAAGAGACTTGCAAAGATAACCAATCATACATAAAAGATTTCAGAGAAGAATCAAATATTGTTCATAGATAAACTTGATCATAAACCCACAATTCATCGGATCTCGACAAACACACCGCAAAAAGAGTTACATCGAATAGATCTCCAAGAAGATCGAGGAGAACATTGTATTGAGATCCAAAGAGAGAGAAGAAGCCATCTAGCTAATAACTATGGACCCGAAGGTCCGTGGTAAACTACTCACACATTATCGGAGAGGCTATGGTGTAGATGTAGAAGCCGTCCATGATCGATTCCCCCTCCGGCGGAGCTCCAGAAAAGGCCCCAAGATGGGATCTCTTGGGTACAGAAGGTTGCGGCGGTGGAAACAGGGTTTTATGGTGCTACTGGATGTTTTCGGGGTATATGGACATATATAGGAGGAAGAAGTAGGTCGGTGGAGCTACGAGGGGCCCACGAGGGTGGGGGCGCGCCCAGGGGGGCAGGAGCGCCTCCCTTCCTCGTGGCCTCCTCGTTGATTTCTTGATGTCTACTCCAAGTCCCCTGGATCACGTTTGTTCCAAAAATAACTCCCCCGAAGGTTTCATTCCATTTGGATTCCGTTTGATATTCCTTTTCTGCGAAACACTGAAGTAGGCAAAAAAACAACAATTTGCACTAGGCCTTGGATTAGTAGGTTAGTCCCAAAAACAATATAGAAGTGTATAAATAAGCCCATTAACATCCAAAACAGATAATATAATAGCATGTAACAATCAAAAATTATAGATACGTTGGAGACGTATCAAGCATCCCCAAGCTTAATTCCTGCTCGTCCTCGAGTAGCTAAATGATTAAAACAGAATTTTTTGATGTGGAATGCTACCTAGCATAATTCTCGATGTAATTTTCTTTATTGTGGCATGAATGTTCAGATCCGAAAGATTCAAGACAAAAGTTTAATATTGACATAAAAATAATAATACTTCAAGCATACTAATAAAGCAATCATGTCTTCTCGAAATAACATGGACAAAGAAAGTTATCCCTACAAAATCATATAGTCTGGCTATGCTCTATCTTCACTAGACAAAGTATTTAAATCATGCACAACCCCGATAACAAGCCAAACAATTGTTTCATACTTTTGATGTTCTCAAACTTTTTCAATCTTCACGCAATATATGAGCGTGAGCCATGGACATAGCACTATAGGTGGAATAGAATGGTGGTTGTGGAGAAGACAAAAAAGGATAAGATAGTCTCACATCAACTAGGTGTATCAACGGGCTATGGAGATGCCCATGAATAGATACCAATGTGAGTGAGTAGGGATTGCCATGCAACGGATGCACTAGAGCTATAAGTGTATGAAAGCTCAACAAAAGAAACTAAATGTGTGTGTGCATCCACTTGCTTGCTCACGAAGACCTAGGGCATTTTGAGGAAGCCCATCATTGGAATATACAAGCCAAGTTCTATAATGTAAAATTCTGACTAGTATATGGAAGTGACAACATAGGAGACTCTCTATCATGAAGATCATGGTGCTACTTTGAAGCACAAGTGTGGTAAAAGGTTAGTAACCTTGTCCCTTCTCTCTTTTTCTCTCATTTTTTATTTGGGCCTTTCCTCCTTTTTATGGCCTCTTTTTTTATTTTATTTTTATTTATTTTTCGTCCGGAGTCTCATCCCGACTTGTGGGGGAATCATAGTCTCCATCATCCTTTCCTCACATGGGACAATGCTCTAATAATGATGATCATCACACTTTATTTACTTACAACTCAAAAATTACAACTAAAATCTTAGAACAAAATATGGCTCTATGTGAATGCCTCCGGCGGTGTACCGGGATGTGCAATGACTCATGAGTGACATGTATGAAAGAATTATAAAGGTGGCTTTGCCACAAGTATGATGTGAACTACATGATCATGCAAAGCAATATGACAATGATTAAGCATGTCATAATAAACAGAACGGTGGAAAGTTGCATGGCAACATATCTCGGAATGGCTATGGAAATGCCATAATAGGTAGGTATGGTGGCTGTTTTGTGGAAGTTATATGGTGGGTTTATGGTACCGGCTAAAGTTGCACGGTACTAGAGAGGCTAGAATGGTGGAAGGGTGAGAGTGCGTATAATTGCTACCTCTTGAGCACTACGTTGGATTTCCCCGAAGAGGAAGGGATGATGCAGCAAAGTAGCGTAAGTATTTCCCTCAGTTTTTGAGAACCAAGGTATCAATCCAGTAGGAGGCTACGCTCGAGTCCCTCGTACCTACACAAAAACAATAGCTCAACGCAACCAACGCGCTTAGGGGTTGTCAATCCCTTCATGGTCACTTACAAAAGTGAGATCTGATAGAGATGATAAATAATATTTTTGGTATTTTTGATATAGAGATGCAAAGTAAAAAGTAAAAGCAAAGTAAAAACAAAGCAATAATAAAGTGAGATCTGATAGAGATGATAAATAATATTTTTGGTATTTTTGATATAGAGATTCTGCATCTACTACTATTACTCCACTCATCGACCGCTATCCAGCATGCATCTAGAGTATTAAGTTAAAAACAGAGTAACGCCTTAAGCAAGATGACATGATGTAGAGGGATAGTTTCATGCAATATGATAAAAAAACCATCTTGTTATCCTCGATGGCAACAATACAATACGTGCCTTGCTGCCCCTTCTGTCACTGGGAAAGGACACCGCAAGATTGAACCCAAAGCTAAGCACTTCTCCCATGGCAACAACAACCAATCTAGTAGGCCAAACCAAACTGACAATTCGAAGAGACTTGCAAAGATAACCAATCATACATAAAAGAATTCAGAGAAGATTCAAATATAATTCATAGATAGACTGGATCATAAACCCAAAATTCATCGGTCTCAACAAACACACCGCAAAAAGAAGATTACATCGAATAGATCTCCACAAGAGAGGGGGAGAACATTGTATTGAGATCCAAAAAGAGAGAAGAAGCCATCTAGCTACTAGCTATGGACCCGTAGGTCTGAAGTAAACTACTCACACTTCATCGGAGGGGCTTAGATGATGATGTATAAGCCCTCCGTGATCGATGCCTCCTCCAGCGGAGCTCCGGAACAGGCCCCAAGATGGGATCTCGTGGATACAGAAAGTTGCGACGGTGGAATTAGGTTTTTGGCTCCTCTTCTGATCGTTTGGGGATACGTGGATATATATGGGAGGAAGAAGTACGTCGGTGGAGCTTCGAGGGGCCCACGAGGCAGGGGGCATGTCCTAGGGGGGCGCCCCTACCCTCGTGACCACCTCATGGCTTTCTTGACGGAGGGTCCAAGTCTACTGGATCTTATCTGATGAGAAAATCACGTTTCCGAAGGTTTCATTCCGTTTGGACTCCGTTTGATATTCCTTTTCTTCGAAATCCTAAAACACGCAAAAAAACAACAATTCTGGGCTGGGCCTTTGGTTAATAGTTTAGTCCCAAAAATAATATAAAAGTGGATAATAAAGCCCAATAATGTCTAAAACAGTAGATAATATAGCATGGAGCAATCAAAAATTATAGATACGTTGGAGACGTATCAATAATCCATGGAGTAAACATTAGTCATAAAGAACTCACATACTTATTGCAAAAATTTATTAGTTATCGAAACAAAGTACTACACGCATGCTCATAGGGGGATAGATTGGTAGGAAAAGACCATCGCTCGTCCCTGACCGCCACTCATAAGGAAGACAATCAATAAATAAATCATGCTCCGACTTCATCACATAACAGTTCACCATACGTGCATGCTACGGGAACCACAAACTTTAGAATAAGTATTTCTCAACTTCACAACTACTCAACTAGCATGACTCTAATATCACCATCTTCATATCTCAAAACAATCATCAAGTATCAAACTTCTCATAGTATCCAATGCACTTTCTATGATAGTTTTTATTATACCCATCTTGGATGCCTATCATATTAGGACCAATTTTATAACCAAAGCAAATTACCATGCTGTTCTAAAGGACTCTCAAAATGATATAAGTGAAGCATGAGAGATCAATAATTTCTATAAAACAAAACCACCGACGTGCTCTAAAAGATATAAGTGAAGCACTAGAGCAAAATTATCTAGCTCAAAAGATATAAGTGAAGCACATAGAGTATTCTAATAAATTCCAATTCATGTGTGTCGCTCCCAAAAGGTGTGTACAACATGGATGATTGTGGCAAACTAAAAAGCAAAGACTCAAATCATACAAGATGCTCCAAGCAAAACACATATCATGTGGTGAATAAAAATATAGCCTCAAGTAAAGTTACCGATGGAAAAAGACGAAAGAGGGGATGCCTTCCGGGGCATCCCCAAGCTTAGGCTTTTGGTTGTCCTTGAATTTTACCTTGGGGTGCCTTGGGAATCCCCAAGCTTGGGCTCTTGCCACTCCTTATTCCATAATCCATCAAATCATCACCCAAAACTTGAAAACTTCACAACACAAAACTCAATAGAAAATCTTATGAGCTCCGTTATTATAAGAAAACAAATCACCACTTAAGGTACTATAATGAACTCATTCTTTATTTATATTGGTGTTAAACCTACTGTATTCCAACTTCTCTATGGTTCATACTGATACAACGTATCTATAATTTTTGATTGCTCCATGCCATATTATCTACTGTTTTGGACATTATTGGGCTTCATTATCCACTTTTATATTATTTTTGGGACTAACCTATTAACCGGAGGCCCAGCCCATAATTGTTGTTTTTTGCCTGTTTTAGGGTTTCGAAGAAAAGGAATATCAAACGGACTCCAAACGGAATGAAACCTTCGGGAACGTGATTTTCTCAACGAACAAGACCCAGGAGACTTGGACCCTACGTCAAGAAACAAGAGAGGAGGCCACGAGGTAGGGGGCACGCCCACCTACCCCAGGCACGCCCCCACCCTCGTGGGCCCCCTGTTGCTCCACTGAAATACTCCTTCCTCCTATATATATCCACGTACCCCCAAACGATCAGATACGGAGCCAAAACCCTAATTCCACCACCGTAACTTTCTGTATCCACGAGATCCCATCTTGGGGCCTGTTCCGGAGCTCCTCCGGAGGGGGCATCGATCACGGAGGGCTTGTACATCAACACCATAGCCCCTCCGATGAAGTGTGAGTAGTTTACCTCAGACCTTCAGGTCCATAGTTATTAGCTAGATGGCTTCTTCTCTCTCTTTGGATCTCAATACAATGTTCTCCTCGATCTTCTTGGAGATCTATTCGATGTAACTCTTTTTGCGGTGTGTTTGTCGAGATCCGATGAATTGTGGGTTTATGATCAAGTTTATCTATGAACAATATTTGATTCTTCTCTGAAATCTTTTATGTATGATTGGTTATCTTTGCAAGTCTCTTCGAATTATCAATTTGGTTTGGCCTACTAGATTGATCTTTCTTGCAATGGGAGAAGTGCTTAGCTTCGGGTTCAATCTTGCAGTGTCCTTTCCCAGTGATAGCAGGGGCAGCAAGGCACGTATTGTATTGTTGCCATCGAGGACAAAAAGATGGGGTTTATATCATATTGCTTGAGTTTATCCCTCTACATCATGTCATCTTGCCTAATGCGTTACTCTGTTCTTATGAACTTAATACTCTAGATGCATGCTGGATAGTGGTTGATGTGTGGAGTAATAGTAGTAGATGCAGAATCGTTTCGATCTACTTGTCGCGGACGTGATGCCTATATACATGATCATGCCTAGATATTCTCATAATTATGCACTTTTATATCAATTGCTCGACAGTAATTTGTTCACCCACCGTAATACTTATGCTATCTTGAGGGAAGCCACTAGTGAAACCTATGGCCCCGGGTCTATCTTTTATCATATAAGTTTCCAATCTATTTTATTTTGCAATCTTTACTTTCAATCTATATCACAAAAATACCAAAAATATTTATTTACTTATTATCTCTATCAGATTTCACTCTTGTAAGTGACCGTGAAGGGATTAACAACCCCTTTATCGCGTTGGTTGTGAGGTTCTTGTTTGTTTGTGCAGGTACGTGGGACTTGTGTGTAGTCTCCTGCTGGATTGATACCTTGGTTCTCAAAAACTGAGGGAAATACTTACGCTACTTTGTTGCATCACCCTTTCCTCTTCAAGGGAAAACCAACGTAGTGCTCAAGAGGTAGCAACACCTTTTTGGGAGAGACACACAGGAATCGGAATTTATTAGAATACTCTATCTGCTTCACTTATATCTTTTGAGCTAGATAATTTTGCTCTAGTGCTTCACTTATATCTTTTTAGAGCACGGTGGTGGTTTTATTTTATAGAAATTATTGATCTCTCATGCTTCACTTATATTATTCTGTGAGTCTTTTAGAACAGCATGGTAATTTGCTTTGGCTATAAAATTAGTCCTAATATGATAGGCATCCAAGATGGGTATAATATAAACTTGCATATAGAGTGCATTGAGTACTATGATAAGTTTGATACTTGATGATTGTTTTGAGATATGAAGATGGTGATATTAGAGTCATGCTAGTTAAGTAATTGTGAAATTGAGAAATACTTGTGTTGAGGTTTGCAAGTCCCGTAGCATGCACATATGGTAACCGTTGTGTGACAAATTTGAAGCATGAGGTGTTATTTGATTGCCTTCCTTATGAGTGGCGGTCGGGAACGAGCGATGGTCTTTTCCTACCAATCTATACCCCTAGGAGCATGCGCATAATGCTTGGTTTTGATGACTTGTAGATTTTTGCAATAAGTATGTGAGTTCTTTATGACTAATGTTGAGTCCATGGATTATACGCACTCTCACCCTTCCATCATTGCTAGCCTCTTCAGTACCATGCATTGCCCTTTCTCACCTAGAGAGCTGGTGCAAACTTTGCCGGTGCATCCAAACCCCGTGATATGATACGCTCTTTCACACATAAACCTCCTTATACCTTCCTCAAAACAGCCATCATACCTACCTATTATGGCATTTCCATAGCCGTTCCGAGATATATTGCCATGCAACTTTCCACCATTCCGATTTTTTTTGACACGCTCCATCATTGTCATATTGCCTTGCATGATCATGTAGTTGACATCGTATTTGTGGCAAAGCCACCGCTCATAATTTTTTATACATTTCACTCTTGAATCATTGCATATCCTAGTACACCGCCGGAGGCATTCATATAGAGTCATATTTTGTTCTAGTATCGAGTTGCAATTTTTGAGTTGTAAATAAATAGAAGTGTGATCATCATCATTATTAGAGCATTGTCCCATGACGAAATAAATAAATAAAAGAGAGAAAGGCCAAAAAAGAGAAGCCCAAAAAATGAGAGAAGAAGAGAGAAGGGGCAATGTGACTATCCTTTTTCGACACTTGTGCTTCAATGTAGCACCATGATCTTCATGATAGAGAGTCTCTTATTTTGTAACTTTCATATACTACTGGGAATTTTTCATTATAGAACTTGGCTTGTATATTCCAACAATGGGCTTCCTCAAAATGCCCTAGGTCTTCGTGAGCAAGCAAGTTGGATGCACACCCACTTAGTTTCTTTTGTTGAGATTTCATACATTTATAGCTCTAGTGCATCTGCTGCATGGCAATCCCTACTCCTCACATTGACATCAATTGATGGGCATCTCCATAGCCTGTTGATTAGCCGCGTCAATGTGAGATTTTCTACTTTTTTGTCTTCTCCACACAACCTCCACCATCATATTCTATTCCACCTATTGTGCTATGTCCATGGCTCGCGCTCATGTATTGCGTGAAAGTTGAAAAAGTTTGAGAATACTAAATTATGAAACAATTGCTTGGCTTGTCATCGGGGTTGTGCATGATGAGAGCATTTTGTGTGACGAAAATGAGGCATGGCCAAACTATATGATTTTGTAGGGATGAGCTTTCTTTGGCTATGTTATTTTGAGAAGACATAATTGCTTGGTTAGTATGCTTGAAGTATTATTGTTTTTATGTCAATATTAAACTTTTGTCTTGAATCTTTGGATCTGAATATTCATGCCACAATAAAGATAATTACATTGAAAATTATGTTAGGTAGCATTCCACATCAAAAATTCTGTTTTTTATCATTTACCTACTCGAGGACGAGCAGGAACTAAGCTTGGGGATGCTTGATACGTCTCCAACGTATCTATAATTTTTGATTGTTCCATGCTATTATATTATCTATTTTGGATGTTTAATGGGCTTTAATATGCACTATTATATTATTTTGGGGACTAACCTATTAACCGAAGGCCCAGTGCAAATTGTTGTTTTTTTGCCTATTTCAGTGTTTCGCAGAAAAGGAATATCAAACGGAATCCAAACGGAACGAAACGGAACGAGGATCTTTCTTGGAACAAACACAACCCAGGAGATTTGGAGTACAAGTCTGGAAGTCCGCAAAGCTTCCACGAGGCAGGGGGCGCGCCTAGGGGGTAGGCGCACCCCCACCCTCGTGGGCCCCACGGAGCTCCATCGAAGTACTTCTTTTGCCTATATATACCCATGTACCCTAAAAACATCCAGGAGAGCCACGAAACCACTTTTCCATCGTCGCAACCTTCTGTACCCGTGAGATCCCATCTTGGGGCCTTTTCCGGTGATCTGCCGGAGGGGGATTCGATCACGGAGGACTTCAACATCAACGCCATAGCCTCTCCGATGATGTGTGAGTAGTTTACCACAGACCTTCAGGTCCATAGTTATTAGCTAGATGGCTTCTTCTCTCTCTTTGATCTTTAATACAAAGTTCTCCTTGATGTTCTTAGAGATCTATTCAATGTAATACTCTTTTACGGTGTGTTTGCCGAGATTCGATGGATTGTGGGTTTATGATCAAGATTATCTATGAACAATATTTGGTTCTTCTCTGAATTCTTATATGCATGATTTGATATCTTTGCAAGTCTCTTCGAATTATCGGTTTAGTTTGGCCTACTAGATTGATCTTTCGTGCAATGGGAGAAGTGCTTAGCTTTGGGTTCAATCTTGTGGTGTCATTTCCTAGTGACAACAGGGGCAGCAAGGCACGTATTGTATTGTTGCCATCGAGGATAAAAAGATGGGGTTTATATCATATTACTTGAGTTTATCCCTCTACATCATGTCATCTTGCCTAATGTGTTACTCTGTTCTTATGAACTTAATACTCTAGATGCATGATGGATAGCGGTCGATGTGTGGGGTGATAGTAGTAGATGCATAATTGTTTCGGTCTACTTGACACGGACGTGATGCCTATGTTCATTTTCATGCCTAGATATTCTCATAACTATGCGCTTTTCTATCAATTGCTCAGCAGTAAATTGTTCACCCACCGTAATTTATGCTATCATGATAGAAGCCACTAGTGAAACATGTGGCCCACGGGTCTACTTTACATCGTATAAGTTTCCGATCTATAATTCTAGTTACTATTTATTTTGCAATCTTTATTTTCCAATCTATACAACAAAAATACCAAAAATATTTATCTTATTATCTTTATCAGATCTCACTTTTGCAAATGGCTGATACGTCTCCAACGTATCTATAATTTTTGATTGCTCCATGCTATTATATTATCTATTTTGGATGTTAATGGGCTTTATTTTACACTTTTATATCATTTTTGGGACTAACCTACTAACCGGAGGCCCAGCCCAAATTGCTGTTTTTTGCCTATTTTAGAGTTTCGTCGAAAAGGAATATCAAACGGAGTCCAAACGGAATGAAACCTTCGGGAACGTGATTTTCTCTGCAAACGTGATCCACGAGAGTTGGAGTGGGCGTCAAGAAACAACTGAGGAAGCCATGAGGCAGGGGGGCGCGCCTACCCCCCTGGGCACGCCCTCCACCCTCGTCGGCCCCTCGTTGCTCCACCGACGTACTTCTTCCTCCTATATATATCCATGTACCCCCAAACATCCAGGAGCACCACGAAAACCTAATTCCACCACCGCAACCTTCTGTACCCGAGAGATCCCATCTTGGGGCCTTTTTCGGAGCTCCACCGGAGGGGGCATTAATCACGGAGGGCCTCTACATCAACTCCATGGCCTCTCCGGTGATGTGTGAGTAGTTTACTTCAGACCTTCAGGTCCATAGTTATTAGCTAGATGGCTTCTTCTCTCTCTTTGGATCTCAATACAAAGTTCTCCTCGATCTTCTTGGAGATCTATTCGATGTAATCTTCTTCTGCGATGTGTTTGTTGAGATCCGATGAATTGTGGGTTTACGATCCAGATTATCTGTGAACAATATTTGATTCTTCTCTAATTTCTTTTATGTATGATTGGTTTATCTTTGCAAGTCTCTTCGAATTATCAGTTTGATTTTGCCTACTAGATTGATCTTTCTTGCAATGGGAGAAGTGCTTAGCTTTGGGTTTAATCTTGAGGTGCTCAATCCAAGTGACAGAAAGGGAAACGACACATATTGTATTTTTGCCATCGAGGATAAAAAGATGGGATTTATATCATATTGCATGAGTTTATCCCTCTACATCATGTCATCTTACTTAAAGCATTACTCTGTTCTTATGAACTTAATACTCTAGATGCATGCTGGATAGCGGTCGATGTGTGGAGTAATAGTAGTAGATGCAGAATCGTTTCGGTCTAATTGTCATGGACGTGATGCCTATATACATGATCATACCTAGATATTCTCATAACTATGCTCAATTCTATCAATTGCTCGACAGTAATTTGTTTACCCACCGTAATACTTATGCTCTTGAGAGAAGCCACTAGTGAAACCTATGGCCCCCGGGTCTATCTTCCATCATATTAATCTTCCAATACTTAGTTATTTCTATTGCCGTTTATTTTACTTTGCATCTTTATTTCTCTTTATCATAAAAATACCAAAAATGTTATCTTATCATATCTATCAGATCTCACTCTCATAAGTGACCGTGAAGGGATTCACAACCCCTTTATCACGTTGGTTATGAGGTTTTTATTTGTTTGTGTAGGTGCATGGGACTTGAGCATGATCTCCTACTGGATTGATACCTTGGTTCTCAAAAACTGAGGGAAATACTTACGCTACTTTACTGTTGGAAATATGCCCTAGAGGCAATAATAAAATGGTTATTATTGTATTTCCTTGTTCATGATAATAGTCTATTGTTCATGCTATAATTGTATTAACCGGAAATCGTAATACATGTGTGAATACATAGACCACAACATGTCCCTAGTAAGCCTCTAGTTGACTAGCTCGTTGATCAATAGATGGTCATGGTTTCCTGACCATGGACATTGGATGTCATTGATAACGAGATCACATTATTAGGAGAATGATGTGATGGACAAGACCCAATCTTAAGCTTAGCACGAGATCGTGTAGTTCGTTTGCTAAAGCTTTTCTAATGTCAAGTATCATTTCCTTAGACCATGAGATTGTGCAACTCCCGGATACCGTAGGAATGCTTTGGATGCACCAAACGTCACAACGTAACTGGGTGGCTATAAAGGTGCACTACATGTATCTCCGAAAGTGTCTGTTGGGTTGGCACGACTCGAGACTGGGATTTGTCACTCCGTATGACGGAGAGGTATCTCTAGGCCCACTCGGTAATGCATCATCATAATGAGCTCATTGTGACTAAGTAGTTGGTCACGGGATCATGCATTACAGAACGAGTAAAGTGACTTGCTGGTAACAAGTTTGAACGAGGTATTGGGATACCGACGATCGAATCTCGGGCAAGTAACGTACTGATTGACAAAGGGAATTGTATACGGGATTGCTTGAATCCTCGACATCGTGGTTCATCTGATGAGATCATCGTGGAACATGTGGGAGCCAACATGGGTATCCAGATCCCGCTGTTGGTTATTGGTCGGAGAGTTGTCTCGGTCATGTCTGCATGATTCCCGAACCCGTAGGGTCTACACACTTAAGGTCTGATGACGCTAGGGTTATAGGGAAAGTTTGTATGTGGTTACCGAATGTTGTTCGGAGTCCCGGATGAGATCCCGGACGTCACGAGGAGTTCCAGAATGGTCCGGAGGTAAAGAATAATATATAGGAAGTGAGGTTTTGACCACCGGAAGTGTTTCGGGCGTCACCGGTAATGTACCGGGACCACCGGAGGGTTCCGGGGGTCCACCGGGAGGGGCCACCAGCCCCGGAGGCTTGCATGGGCCAAGAGTGGGAAGGGAACAGCCCCTGAGTGGGCTGGTGCGCCTCCCACCAGGGCCCAAGGTGCAGCTAGGAGGAGAAGGGGGAAACCCTAGACGTAGATGGGCCTAAGGCCCACCCTAGGGCGCGCCCCCCTCTCCCCCTCTTGGCCGCCCTCCATCCCATCTAGGGCTGCCGCCCCCTAGGGGTGGGAACCCTAGAGGGGGCGCACCCTCCTCCCCTCCTCCTATAAATAGTGGGGGTTTTGGGGCTCCCCAACACACGAGTCTCTCTCCCTCTTCGCGCAGCCCTACCCCTCTCCCTCCTCGTCTCTTGCAGTGCTTGGTGAAGCCCTGCTGGCGTGCCATGCTCCTCCACCATCACCACACCGTCGTGCTGCTGCTGGACGGAGTCTTCCCCAACCTCTCCCTCTCTCCTTGCTGGATCAAGGCGCGGGAGACATCACCGGGCTGTACGTGTGTTGAACGCGGAGGCGTCGTTGTTCGGCGCTTAGATCGGAATCGACCGCGATCTGAATCGCTGTGTGTACGACCACCAACCGCATTCTTGTAACGCTTCCGCTTAGCGATCTTCAAGGGTATGAAGATACACTCCCTCTCTCTCGTTGCTAGTATCTCCTAGATTGATCTTGGTGACTCGTAGGAAAATTTTGAATTATTGCTACGTTCCCCAACAGTGGCATCATGAGCTAGGTCTATGCGTAGATTCTATGCATGAGTAGAACACAAAGCAGTTGTGGGCGATGATTTGTTCAATTTGCTTACTGTTACTAGTCTTATCTTGATCCGGCGGCATTGTGGGATGAAGCGGCCCGGACCGACCTTACACGTATGCTTACGTGAGACTGGTTCCACCAACTGACATGCAGTTGATGCATAAGGTGGCTGGCGGGTGTCTGTCTCTCCCACTTTAGTCGGATCGGATTCGATGAAAAGGGTCCTTATGAAGGGTAAATAGCAATTGGCATATCACCGTTGTGGTTTTGTGTAGGTAAGAAACGTTCTTGCTAGAAACCCATAGCAGCCACGTAAAACATGCAACAACAATTAGAGGACGTCTAACTTGTTTTTGCAGGGTTTGCTATGTGATGTGATATGGCCAAAAGGATGTGATGAATGATATATGTGATGTATGAGATTGATCGTGTTCTTGTAATAGGAATCACGACTTGCATGTCGATGAGTATGACAACCGGCAGGAGCCATAGGAGTTGTATTAATTTATTGTATGACCTGGGTGTCAATGAAAAACACCATGTAATTACTTTACTTTATTGCTAACCGTTAGCCATAGTAGTAGAAGTAATAGTTGGCGAGACAACTTCATGAAGACACGATGATGGAGATCATGGTGTCATGCCGGTGACGAAGGTGAACATGCCGCGCCTCGAAGATGGAGATCAAAAGGCGCAAGATGATATTGGCCATATCATGTCACTTTATGATTTGCATCTGATGTTTGTCATGTTTACATCTTATTTGCTTAGAACGACGGTAGCACAAATAAGATGATCCCTCGCTGAAATTTCAAGAAAGTGTTCCCCCTAATTGTGCACCGTTGCGAAGGTTCGTTGTTTCAAAGCACCATGTGATGATTGGGTGTGATAGATTCTAACGTTCGCATACAACGGGTGTAAGCCAGATTTACACATGCGAAACACTTAGGTTGACTTGACAAGCCTAGCATGTACAGACATGGCCTCGAAACACAAGAGACCGAAAGGTCGAACATGAGTCGTATAGTAGATACGATCAAGATGAAGATGTTCACCGATGATGACTAGTCCGTCTCACGTGATGATCGGACACGGCCTAGTTGACTCGGATCATGTATCACTTAGATGACTAGAGGGATGTCTATCTAAGTGGGAGTTCATTAAATAATCAAGTGAACTTAATTATCATGAACATAGTCAAAAGGTCTTTGCAAATTATGTCGTAGCTTACGCTTTAGTTCTACTCTTTTAGATATGTTCCTAGAGAAAATTTAGTTGAGAGTTGACAGTAGCAATTATGCGGACTGGGTCCATGAACGGAGGATTTTCCTCATTGCTGCACAGAAGGGTTATGTCCTTAATGCACCGCTCAGTGTGTTGAACCTCGAGCGTCGTCTGTAGATGTTGGGAAACATTCTACATACACGTTTTTATGACTACGTGATAGTTCAGTGCGTAATACTAACGGTTTAGAATTGTGAAACATCGCAGAACATACGAGATGTTCCAAAGACTGAAATTGGAATTTCAGACTAGTGCCCACTTCAAGAGGTATGAGACCTCTGACAAGTTTCTTAAGCCTGCAAACTAAGGGAGAAAATCTCAATCGTTGAGCATCTTCTCAAATTGTCTGAGTACTACAATCGCTTGAATCGAGTGGGAGTTAATCTTCCAGATGAGATAGTGATGGTTCTCCATAGTCACTACCACCAAGCTATTGGAGCTTCGTGATGAACTATAACACATCAGGGATAGACATGATGATCCTTGAGCAACTCGCGATGTTTGACACCGCGAAAGTAGAAATCAAGTAGGAGCATCAATTGTTGATGGTTAAACCACTAGTTTCAAGAAGGGCAAGGGAAAGAAGGGATACTTCATGAAACGGCAAATCAGTTGCTGCTCTAGTGAAGAAACCCAAGGTTGAACCAAACCCGAGACTAAGTGCTTCTATAATGAGGGGAACAGTCACTGAAGCAGAACTACCCTAGATACTTGGTAGATGAGAAGGCTGGCAAGGTCGACAGAAGATGTTTCCCGACAAGTTCAAGGAGTTGACTACGATGAGACTTTCTCACTCGTAGCGATGCTTAGAGTCTGTTGTAATTATGTTGGCAGTTACTGCATTATTTATGAAATCTTGCAGATAGGATGTCAAAACATTGTTTCCTTGACGATTTTCTTGAGGAATGGTTGTATGTGATACAACTAGAAGGTTTTGTCAATCCTGAAAGATGCTAACAAGTATGCAAAGCTCCAGCAATCCTTCTAAGGACTGGAGTAAGCATCTTGGAATTGGAATGTACGCTTTGATGAGATGATCAAAGATTTTGGGTTTATACAAAGTTTATGAGAAACTTGTATTTCCAAAGAAGTGAGTGGGAGCACTATAGAATTTTTGATGAGTATATGTTGTTAACATATTGTTGATCAGAAATGATGTAGAATTTCTGGAAAGCATGCAGGGTTATTTGAAAAGTGTTTTTCAATGGAAAACCTGGATTAAGCTACTTGAACATTGAGCATCAAGATCTATAAGGATAGATCAAAAAACGCTTAATAGTACTTTCAAATGAATACATACCGTGACAAGATTTTGAAGGAGTTCAAAATAGATCAGCAAAGAAGGAGTTCTTGGCTGTTTTACAAGGTGTGAGTATTGAGTAAGACTCAAGACCTGACCACGGCAGAAGAGAGAGAAAGGACGAAGGTCGCCCCCTATGCTTTAGACGTAGGCTCTACAGTATGCTATGCTGTGTACCGCACCTGAAGTGTGCCTTGCCATGAGTCAGTCAAGGGGTACATGAGTGATCCAGGAATGGATCACATGACAGCGGTCGAACTTATCCTTAGTAACTAGTGGACTAAGGAATTTTCTCGATTATGGAGGTGGTAAAAGAGTTCGTCATAAAGGGTTACGTCGATGCAAACTTTGACACTAATCCGGATGACTCTGAGTAGTAAACCAGATTCGTATAGTAGAGCAGTTATTTGGAATAGCTTAAAGTAGCGTGTGGTAGCTGCATCTACAAGATGACATAGAGATTTGCAAAGCACACATGGATCTGAAAGGTTCAGACCCATTGACTAATAAACCTCTCTCACAAGCAAGATATGAACAAACCCCATGGGTGTTGGATTCATTACAATCACATAGTGATGTGAACTAGATTATTGACTCTAGTGCAAGTGGGAGACTGTTGGAAATATGCCCTAGAGGCAATAATAAAATGGTTATTATTGTATTTCCTTGTTCATGACAATTGTCTATTGTTCATGCTATAATTGAATTAACCGGAAACCGTAATACATGTGTGAATACATAGACCACAACATGTCCATAGTAAGCCTCTAGTTGACTAGCTCGTTGATCAATAGATGGTCATGTTTTCCTGACCATGGACATTGGATGTCATTGATAACGGGATCACATCATTAGGAGAATGATGTGATGGACAAGACCCAATCTTAAGCGTAGCACAAGATCGTGTAGTTCATTTGCTAAAGCTTTTCTAATGTCAAGTATCATTTCCTTAGACCATGAGATTGTGCAACTCCCGGATACCGTAGGAATGCTTTGGGTGCACCAAACGTCACAACGTAAGTGGGTGGCTATAAAGGTGCACTACAGGTATCTCCAAAAGTGTCTGTTGGGTTGGCATGAATCGAGAGTCGGATTTGTCACTCCGTATGACGGAGAGGTATCACTGGGCCCACTCGGTAATGCATCATCATAATGAGCTCATTGTGACTAAGTAGTTGGTCACGGGATCATGCATTGCGGAACGAGTAAAGTGACTTGCTGGTAACGAGATTGAACGAGGTATTGGGATATTGACGATCGAATCTCGGGAAAGTAACGTACCGATTGACAAAGGGAATTGTATACGGGATTGCTTGAATCCTCGACATCGTGGTTCATCCGATGAGATCATCGTGGAACATGTGGGAGCCAACATGGGTATCCAGATCCCGCTGTTGGTTATTGGCCGGAGAGTTGTCTCGGTCATGTCTGCATGATTCCCGAACCCGTAGGGTCTACACATTTAAGGTCCGATGACGCTAGGGTTATAGGGAAAGTTTGTACGTGGTTACCGAATGTTGTTTGGAGTCCCGGATGGGATCCCGGACGTCACTAGGAGTTCCAGAATGGTCTGAAGGTAAAGAATAATATATAGGAAGTGAGGTTTTGACCACCGGAAGTATTTCGGGCGTCACCGGTAATGTACCGGGACCACCGGAGGGTTCCGGGGGTCCACCGGGAGGGGTCACCAGCCCCGGAGGCTTGCATGGGCCAAGAGTGGGAAGGGACCAGCCCCTGAGTGGGATGGTGCGCTTCCCACCAGGGCCCAAGGCACAGCTAGGAGGAGAAGGGGGGAAACCCTAGGCGCAGATGGGCCTAAGGCCCACCCTAGGGCGCGCCCCCCTCTCCCCCTCTTGGCCGCCCCCTCCATCCCATCTAGGGCTGCCGCCCCCCTAGAGGTGGGAACCCTAGACGGGGCGCACCCTCCTCCCCTCCTCATATAAATAGTGGGGGTTTTGGGGCTGCCCAACACACGAGTCTCTCTCCCTCTTGGCGCAGCCCTACCCCTGTCCCTCCTCGTCTCTTGCAGTGCTTGGCGAATCCCTGCTGGCGTGCCACGCTCCTCCACCATCACCACGCCGTCGTGCTGCTGCCGGACGGAGTCTTCCCCAACCTCTCCCTCTCTCCTTGCTGGATCAAGGCGCGGGAGACGTCACCGGGATGTATGTGTGTTGAACGCGGAGGCGCCGTTGTTCGGCGCTTAGATCGGAATCAACCGCGATCTGAATCGCTACGTGTACGACTCCACCAACCGCGTTCTTGTAACGCTTCCGCTTAGCGATCTTCAAGGGTATGAAGATACACTCTCTCTCTCTCTCTCGTTGCTAGTATCTCCTAGATTGATCTTGGTGACTCGTAGGAAAATTTTGAATTATTGCTACGTTCCCCAACATTTACTGCATCACCCTTTCCTCTTCAAGGGAAAACCAACGCAGTGCTCAAGAGGTAGCAGTGGCCTGAAGGGATTGACATCCCCTTTTATCGCATTGGTTGCAAGGTTCTTGATTGTTTGTGCAAGTACTAGGCGACTTGCGTGTAGTCTCCTACTGGATTGATACCTTGGTTCTCAAAAACCGAGGGAAATACTTACGGTACTTTGGTGCATCACCCTTTCCTCTTCAAGGGAAAACCAACGCATGCTCAAGAGGTAGCAAGAAGGATTTCTGGTGCCGTTGCCGGTGATATCTACGCTCAAGTCAAGACATACCTAGTACCCATCATAAACTCTTCTCCCTCGCATTACATTATTTGCCATTTGCCTCTCGTTTTCCTCTCCCCCACTCCACCTTTGCCGTTTTATTCACCCCTCTTCCGTTCGTCCTTCTGTTTTCTCGTGTTACCATGTGCCTTCTTTTAGCTTGCATCTTCGCTTGATAAATATCTATTGATATGGATCCTCATCCGCTTGCCAATCTTTTTAAGAGATCCAATTATGATGAACCAATTGCTAGTGAGTTTTGTGCACTAGATTATATTTATGAAGTTCTGCTTGAAATTCGTGAATCTGAAAATTGTGATGAAGTACTTTATGAAGTGATTCACTATAGATATTTGAATAAAAATCATGATTGCAATGATGTTATTATAAATTCTATGAATGTCAATTATGCTAATAATATGCAAAACCTTAAGCTTGGGGATGCTAGTTTTCCTATGTCTACTACTTGTTGCAATGATCATGATTGCGGTGATTCTTCTTATGATCTTGAAAATTTATTTAAGCCCCATGATGAATATGAGATTGATAATATTGTTTGCAATAATATTGAAAGTGGGTTTGGAGAGGTCATGACTTTATTTTATGATAATCCCACTATTTTGGAAGAGTGTAAACTTTGCATGCATGTGGATCATGAAGAGAAAATTTTATGTGATAGCTATATTGTTGAATTTGATTATGATCCTACATGTAATTATTATGAGATCCACATATGGATTGCATACCAAAGATGATAATGCCTAGAACTATTCTTGTTTTTATGCCTAGCTAGGGGCGTTAAACGATAGCGCTTGTTGGGAGGCAACCCAATTTTAATTTTGTTCCTTGCTTTTTGTTCCTGTTTAGTAATAAATAGATCATCTATCCTCTGTTATGATTGTGTATTTTATGTTTTAATTAGTGTTTGTGCCAAGTAAAGCCTATAGGATCTTCTTGGGTGATTGTTATTTGATCTTGCTGAAAAAAACAGAAAGTATGCCCTCACGAGAATAATTTTCATCTTTTACCAAAGAGCGATAAAATACCAATTCCAACTGAAGTAGATCAATATACAAATTATTTAGGTCGTCCTAATATTTCAGAATTTTTTGGAGTTACAGAAGTATTCGAAACCTCCAGATTGCTACAGACTATTCTGTTTTTTTACAGATTCTGTTTTTCGTGTTTTGTTTGCTTATTTTAATGAATCTATGGTATCGGGGGGTATGAACCATAGAGAAGTTGGAATACAGTAGGTTTAACACCAACATAAATAAATAATGAGTTCATTATAGTACATTAAATTTGTGGTTTGTTTTCTTATACTAACGAAGCTCATGAGATTTTCTATTGAGTTTTGTGTTGTGAAGTTTTCAAGTTTTTGGGTAAAGATTTGATGGATTTTGGAACAAGGAGTGGCAAGAGCCTAAGCTTGGGGATGCCCAAGGCACCCCAAGGTAAAATTCAAGGACAACCAAAAGCCTAAGCTTGGACGCATCCCCTTTTTCGTCTTCGTCTATCGGTAACTTTACTTGAGGCTATATTTTTATTCACCACATGATATGTGTTTCGCTTGGAGCGTCTTGTATGATTTGAGTCTTTGCTTTTTAGTTTAACACAATCATCCTTGATGTACACACCTTTTGGGAGAGACACACATGAATCGGAATTTATTAGAATACTCTATGTGCTTCACTTATATCTTTTGAGCTAGATAACTTTGCTCTAGTGCTTCACTTATATCTTTTTCGAGAACGGTGGTGGTTTTATTTTATAGAAATTATTGATCTATCATGCTTCACTTATATTATTTTGAGAGTCTTTTAGAACAGCATGGTAATTTGCTTTGGCTATAAAATTAGTCCTAATATGATAGGCATCCAAGATGGGTATAATATAAACTTCCATATAGAGTGCATTGAATACTACGAGAAGTTTGATATTTGATGATTGTTTTGAGATATCAAGATGGTGATATTAGAGTCATGCTAGTTAAGTAATTTTGAAATTGAGAAATACTTGTGCTGAGGTTTGCAAGTCCCGTAGCATGCACGTATGGTAACCGTTGTGTGACAAATTTGAAGCATGAGGTGTTCTTTGATTGCCTTCCTTATGAGTGGCGGTCGGGGACGAGCGATGGTCTTTTCCTACCAATCTATCCCCCTAGGAGCACGCGCGTAGTGCTTGGTTTTGATGACTTGTAGATTTTTGCAATAAGTATGTGAGTTCTTTATGACTAATGTTGATTCCATGGATTATACGCACTCTCACCCTTCCATCCTGCTAGCCTCTTCGATATCGTGCATTGCCCTTTCTCACATTGAGAGTTGGCTCAAACTTCGCCGGTGCATCCAAACCCCGTGATATGATACGCTCTTTCACACATAAACCTCCTTATATCTTCCTCAAAACAGCCACCATACCTGCCTATTATGGCATTTCCATAGCCATTCCGAGATATATTGCCATGCAAATTTCCACCATTCCGTTTTTTTACACGCTCCATCATTGTCATATTGCCTTGCATGAACATGTAGTTGACATCGTATTTGTGGCAAAGCCACCGCTCATAATTTTTTATACATGTCACTCTTGAATCATTGCATATCCCGATACACCGCCGGAGGCATTCATATAGAGTAATATTTTGTTCTAGTATCGGGTTGTAATTTTTCAGTTATAAATAAATAGAAGTGTGATGATCATCATTATTATAGCATTGTCCCGTGAGGAAATAAATAAATAAATAAAAGAGAGAAAGGCCAGAAAATAGAACGCCCCAAAAAATGAGAGAAAAGAAGAGAAGGGGCAATGTTACTATCCTTTTTCCACACTTGTGCTTCAAAGTAGCACCATGATCTTCATGATAGAGAGTCTCTTATTTTGTAACTTTCATATACTAGTGGGAATTTTTCATTATAGAACTTGGCTTGTATATTCCAACAATGGGCTTCCTCAAAATGCCCTAGGTCTTCGTGAGCAAGCAAGTTGGATGCACACCCACTTAGTTTCTTTTGTTGTGCTTTCATACACTTATAGCTCTAGTGCATCCATTACATGGCAATCCCTACTCCTCACATTGACATCAATTGATGGGCATCTCCATAGCCCGTTGATTAGCCGCGTCGATGTGAGACTTTCTCTTTTTTTTGTCTTCTCCACACAACCTCCATCATCATATTCTATTCCTCCCATAGTGTTATGTCCATGGATCGCGCTCATGTATTGCGTGAAAGTTTAAAAAGTTTGAGAATACTAAAGTATGAAACAATTGCTTGGCTTGTGATCGGGGTTGTGCATGATGGGAGCATTTTGTGTGACGAAAATGAAGCATGGCCAAACTATATGATTTTGTAGGGATGAGCTTTCTTTGGCTATGTTATTTTGAGAAGACATAATTGCTTGGTTAGTATGCTTGAAGTATTATTGTTTTTATGTCAATATTAAACTTTTGTCTTGAATATTTGGATCTGAATATTCATGCCACAATAAATATAATTACATTGAACATTATGTCAGGTAGCATTCCACATCAAAAATTCTGTATTTTATCATTTACCTACTCGAGGATGAGCAGGAATTAAGCTTGGGGATGCTTGATACGTCTCCAACGTATCTATAATTTTTGATTATTCCATGCTATTATATTATCTGTTTTGGATGTTTAATGGTCTTTAATATGCACTTTTATATTATTTTTGGGACTAACCTATTAACTGAAGGCCCAGTGCAAATTGCTGTTTTTCCTATTTCGGTGTTTCGCAGAAAAGAAATATCAAACGAAACGAAACCTTCGCGAGGATCTTTCTTGGAACAAACGCAACCCAAGAGATTTGTAGTACAAGTCTGGATTTCCGTGAAGCTTCCACGAGGAAGGGGGGCGTGCCCCCACCCTCGTGGGCCCCACGGAGCTCCACCGACGTATTCTTTCGCCTATATATACCCATGTACCCTAAATACATCCAGCAGAGCCAAGAAACCACTTTTCCACCACCGCAACCTTCTGTACTCGTGGATCCCATCTTGGGGCATTTTCTGGTGATCTGCCGGAGGGGGATTCGATCACGGAGGTCTTCTACATCAACACCATAGCCTCTCCGATGATGTGTGAGTAGTTTACCACAGACCTTCGGGTCCACAGTTATTAGCTAGATGGCTTCTTCTCTCTCTTTGATCTTCAATACAAAGTTCTCCTTGATGTTCTTGGAGATCTATTCGATGTAATACTCTTTTGCGGTGTGTTTGCCGAGATTTGATGGATTGTGGGTTTATGATCAAGATTATCTATGAACAATATTTGGTTCTTCTCTGAATCCTTATATGCATGATTTGATATCTTTGCAAGTCTCTTCGAATTATCGGTTTAGTCTGGCCTACTAGATTGATCTTTCGTGCAATGGGAGAAGTGCTTAGCTTTGGATTCAATCTTGCAGTGTCCTTTCCCAGTGACAGTAGGGGCAGCAAAGCACGTATTGTATTGTTGCCATCGAGGATAAAGAGATGGGGTTTATATCATATTGCTTGAGTTTAACCCTCTACATCATGTCATCTTGCCTAATGCGTTACTTTGTTCTTATTAACTTAATACTCTACATGCATGCTGGATAGCGGTCGATGTGTGGACTGATAGTAGTAGATGCAGAATCGTTTCGGTCTACTTGACACGGACGTGGTGCCTATGTTCATGATCATGCCTAGATATTCTCATAAATATGCGCTTTTCTATCAATTGCTCGGCAGTAATTTGTTCACCCACCGTAATACTTATGCTGTCATGAGAGAAGCCACTAGTGAAACCTATGGCCCCCGGGTCTATTTTACATCATATAAGTTTCCGATCTATAATTCTAGTTTACTATTTATTTTGCAATCTTTTTTTCCAATCTATACAACAAAAATACCAAAAATATTTATCTTATTATCTTTATCAGATCTCACTTTTGCAAGTGGCCGTGAAGGGATTGACAACCCCTTTTATCGTGTTGGTTGCAAGGTTCTTGATTGTTTGTGCAGTTGCTAGGCGACTTGTATGTAGTTGTAGGATTGAAAGTATGTCTAGAGGGGAGTGATTAGACTACTTGACCAAATAAAACTTATCCTTTTCCCAATTTTAGTTCTTGGCAGATTTTAGCAACTTTGGACAAGTCAAGCAATCTTAACACAATTCAAGCAAGCATGCAAACAGTATATGAGCAGCGGAAAGTAAAGCATGCAACTTGCAAGAATGTAAAGGAAAGGGTTTGGAGGATTCAAATGCAATAGGAGACACAGATGTTTTTGTCGTGGTTCCGATAGGTGGTGCTATCATACATCCACATTGATGGAGATTTCAACCCACGAAGGGTAACGGCTGCGCGAGCCCACGGAGGGCTCCACCCACGAAGAAGCAACCTTGTCTATCCCACCATGGCCATCGCCCACGAAGGGCTTGCCTCACTAGTGGTAGATCTTCACAAAGTAGGCGATCTCCTTGCCCTTACAAACTCCTTGGTTCAACTCCACAATCTTGTCGGAGGCTCCCAAGTGACACCTAGCCAATCTAGGAGACACCACTCTCCAAGAAGTAACAAATGGTGTGTTGATGATGAATGATAACCCACAAGTATAGGGGATCGCAACAGTTTTCGAGGGTAAAGTATTCAACCCAAATTTATTGATTCGACACAAGGGGAGCCAAAGAATACTCTCAAGTATTAGCAGCTGAGTTGTCAATTCAACCACACCTGGAAACTTAATATCTGCAGCAAAGTGTTTAGTAGCAAAGTAATATGATAGTAGTGGTAAAGGTAGCAAAAGGTAACAGTAGTAAAAGTAATGTTTTTGGTATTTTGTAGTGATGATAGCAATAGCAACGGGAAAGTAAATAAGCGAAGAACAATATATAGAAAGCTCGTAGGCAATGGATCAGTGATACAGAATTATGCTGGATGCGGTTCATCATGTAACAGTCATAACCTAGGGTGACACAGAACTAGCTCCAGTTCATTGATATAATGTAGGCATGTATTCCGAATATAGTCATACGTGCTTATGGAAAAGAACTTGCATGACATCTTTTGTCCTACCCTCCCGTGGTTGCGGGGTCCTTACGGAAACTAAGGGATATTAAGGCCTCCTTTTAATAGAGAACCGGAACAAAGCATTAACACATAGTGAATACATGAACTCCTCAAACTACGGTCATCACCGGTAAGTATCCCGATTATTGTCACTTCAGGGTTAACGGATCATAACACATAATAGGTGACTATAGACTTGCAAGATAGAATCAAGAACATTCATATATTGATGAAAACATAATAGGTTCAGATGTGAAATCATGGCACTCGGGCCCTAGTGACAAGCATTAAGCATAACAAAGTCATAGCAACATCAATCTCAGAACATAGTGGACACTAGGGATCAAACCCTAACAAAACTAACTCGATTACATGATAGATCCCATCCAACCCATCACCGTCCAGCAAGCCTACAATGGAATTACTCACGCACGGCGGTGAGCATCATGAAATTGGTGATGGAGGATGGTTGATGATGACGATAGCGACGGATTCCCCTCTCCGGAGCCCCGAATGGACTCCAGATCAGCCCTCCCGAGAGGTTTTAGGGCTTGGCGGCGGCTCCGTATCGTAAAACGCGATGATTTCTTCTCTTTGATTTTTTTTCTCCCCGAAACTCAATATATGGAGTTGGAGACGCAACAGGGAGCCCACGAGGTAGGGGGCACGCCCTAGGGGGCAGGCACGCCCCCCACCCTTGTGGCAAGGTGGTGGGCCCCCTGGCCTTCATCTTTTCCAGGTATTTTTCTTATTTTATGAAAAGTGGCTCCGTGAAGTTTCAGGTCATTCCGAGAACATTTGCTCTTGCACATAAATAACACCATGGTAGTTCTGCTGAAAACAACGTCAGTCCGGGTTAGTTCCATTCAAATCATGAAAGTTAGAGTCCAAAACAAGGGCAAAAGTGTTTGGAAAAGTAGATACATTGGATACATATCAATGAACTCCTCGCTCTTGTGCTTCAAATGATAGTCTCCCCAACACTCAACTCTCTCTCACAGGATATGGATTTGGTGGAAAGAAGATTTGAGTGGAAAGCAACTTGGGGAAGGATAGAGATCAAGATTCATATGGTAGGAATGGAATATCTTGGCCTCAACACAAGTGTAGGTGGTTCTCTCTCAGAAAAAGTAAGTTGGAAGTGCAGGTTCGTTCTGATGGCTCTCTCCACGAATGAAGAGGGGGTGGAGGGGTATATATAGCCTCCACACAAAATCTAACCGTTACACACAACCTGCCAATCTCGGTGGGACCGAATTGATAAACTCAGTTGGACCGATTCAGCAAAGCTAGTGACCGTTAGGATTTTCGCTGGGACCGACATGCAACTCGGTAGGACCGATATGGTTAGGGTTAGGGCATAACGTAATCTCGGTGAGACCGATTACACAAACTCGGTGAGACTGATTTTGGTAATAAGCTAACCAGAGAGTTGGTCAGGTAAACTCGGTGGGACTGATCGCTCATCTCGGTGAGACCGAAACGTTACGAAGGGGAAACAAAGAGTTTACATTGCAATCTCGGTGAGACCGATCGCTCATCTCGGTGAGACCGAAACGTTATGAAGGGAAACAGAGAGATTACAATCCCATCTCGGTGAGACCGAGATCCCTATCGGTGAGACCGATTTGCCTAGGTTTGTGGTAGTGGCTATGACATCTGAACTCGGTGGCGCCGGATAGAAAGAATCGGTGGGGCCAAGTTTGAGTTTTGGTTTAGGTCATATGTGGATGTGAGAAAGTAGTTGAGGGCTTTGGAGCATATCACTAAGCATTTTGAGCAAGAGCCTCATTAAGCAACAACTCATCCCTCCTTGATAGTATTGGCTTTTCCTATAGACTCAATGTGATCTTGGATCACTAAAATAGAAAATGTAGAGTCTTGAGCTTTGAGCTTGAGCCAATCCTTTTGTCCTTAGCATTTTGAGGGGTCCACTTTTCTCATCCATGCCATGCCAATCATTGAGCTTTCCTCGAATATTAATCTTGAAATAGCATTAGCTCAATGAGCTATATGTTGTTAGGAATTACCAAAACCACCTAGGGATAGTTGCACTTTCAATCTCCCCCTTTTTGGTAATTGATGACAACATATAGATCAAAGCTTCGAAAAATGATAATAGGAGTGAAAAACATTGTCGCTTTGAGAAGTATGTGAAAAGCAAGAGCTCCCCCTAAATTTGTGCATAGTTTAAGATTTGCTTTGGACTACAAATGGACAATGAGTTAGGATCATGGGTTACTCTTCCATGTCACATACATCTTGGTGGAGCGCTCAAAATGATAATAATTAAATACATGCACTCATCACCAAGCAAAGTGAATGATCATATGGGGATATAAAAGGATAATGTCATCCAACAAGCATTAAGGTAGCATATGATCAAACACATGATCATCCAAGTATCACACAAAAGCATAAAGTATCTCAAACAAGCAAATAACAAAGTTCAACCACCAAAAACAAGAGAGAACAAAGAGCAACACTCTCTCTCGAAGCCTATGATCTATACATTTTCTCCCCCTTTGGCAACAAGTTACCAAAAAGTTCATAAAAATGCATAGTGCTAGATTGACTCTCAGGCTTGGTCTTTAGGTGGTGGTGTAGATAAAACTCCAAGGACGAAGGCATCAGTTGATGTAGATGGAGCTGGTGGAGTGGGTGCTGGAGCTGGTGGCACTGAAGCTGTAGCTGGTGCAGATGAAGTTGCTCTGGTGTTTGTAACTGGCACTGCAGTAGATCTCTGTCCTCTGGGCATGCTAGCAAAAGCATCAGTGGTAGACTTGCCCTTCTTCTCCTACACTTCATCCTGAAGTTGCTCAACAACTGACTGTATCTCAGTGATCTTCACATCTAAATCATAGAACTTCTGCTCCATGATCCTCTCCAAGCTCTCTTGGTTTTGAGTCAGGGTGGCCAATCCCTTCTCAATCCTCAGAGTGGAGGCAATCAAGTAGCCAAGCTGATCTTTCTTGCTCTTCAGAAGATACTGAGATGCCTCATCAATGGTTGGCATCTTTGCAGCCTTTTCAGTCCTTGCCTTGTCCCTCTTTGCTTGTACTTGCACAGAAGATGGTTCATTCTCATCCATCACCACAGTGTTGTCCTCAAAGTCCGGGTAGATGGGCATGTGTTCCTTGTCCAAGAGATATGTGCCAGTGCCCATCTTGGAGTTGATTAGCTCCTGGATCTGTGGGGCATACCCACAATTTCTCTTCTGATCTACAGCTGTTCTCTTTATGGTTTCCACAGTTAGGCTCATGACTTTGAACTTTTGAGGCACATCAAATATGTGAAGCAGATTAATCGCATGGCCTCTGATCATCTTGTGATCACCTGACTTTGGCAATAGAGTGTGCCTGAGGATCCAGTTGATTGTTGGCAAACCTGAGAGAAGGTAATGTACTGATCCAAATTTGTGTGTCTCAAGGGCAGCATCTGGGATCTCTCTGTACATATGTGCCATGGTGGTGTGATCCTTCTTCTTCTTGGCATAGACATCCAAGTCATCTTCATTCTCCTCAGGAGCATTGATCAATGTTGCCCATTCTTCAATTGTTGACTGGTACCTGGTACCTTCAGACATCCAGACAATCCTTCCATCTGGGTAGAAATGAGCTGTGGAGTAGAACTGCATAATAAGCTCATCATTCCACTTTGTGAGCTTCTGAGCCACAAACTCATCAACTATACATGCCTTGAAGCTGTCATATACACCAGGGAAGTGATCCTCATTTTTCAATGAATTTCCAATCAACCCATCTCATGTCACACACTATGGGCTTCTTGTCAAGTAAAATAGTCTCATAGAAGTCTTGCTGTTCCTTTGTATGGAACCTGTAGTCCACAGCAGTCCTTCTCTTGGTGGCATATGGATCAGACTCTCTCCATAGCCTCAATCCTGAATCCTTCCTGATTTTCATATTCTCTGCTACTAGATGAGCATCATTATGATCAGGGAGCTTGGGCTTCAACTTCCTAAAAACAACAATCATCTTCTTCTTCAGCACCTTGAGGCACTGGGGCCTTGTTCTTCTCCTCAGCAGGGATGTTCCTGGTGCTCCTCTTGGGTTTTGGCTTTGGAGCTGGAGCAGCAGTCTTAGGAGCAGTTTTGGGCTTAGATGGAGCAGCCCCTGCCTTAATTGCATCTCCCATAAGCTTTTGAACTTTGGGTGTTGGTGCTGCATCCTCTTCCTCTTCTTCAGAATCTCTCATAATTAAGGATCTGCCAAGCACTTTGGCAGTGGTCTTCTTGACCCTTTCCTTCCTTTTCTTCTCTGCGACAACCTGTTCTTTGGGTGCAGATCCCAAAGTTTCTTGAGTGGATGTTCTGGCCTTTGACATAGGAACTCTCTTGGCAGGAACCTTTTGCTTCATTCCTAGCTTAGTAGTAGCAGCTGTGCCATATTCCTTTTTCAGAAATTTCCTCTTTGAGGTGGCCTCTTCCTCAACAGCCACATAGTCCTCATCCTCGGAATCTGAGGTTCTCTTCTTTCTGGTCCTGGTGGCTGCCTTAGGCAAGTTGCTGGATGTACTCCTGCTTCCCTCATCAAAGCTGCTAGAGGGACTAGTGCCCTCACTCATGTTCACTTGCTCCTCAGACTTGTTCTGACTGTCACTCTGATCTGACATAATGCAAACACTGACAGCAGACCCTGTGAATAGATTATAGATGAGGTAGAGTAGATGAGCATCACAAAGTACAGAGGTTTTTGCAAAAGAATGAGTCAGAAACTTAGTTTTAGTTTTCCACAGAAAGCATTTTGGATCTACCGCGATTTGAAAACTCGGTGATACCGAAGCAGCTATTGGAACCTAAACTAGTGAACTCGGTCAGACCGAGTCATAGTTCGGTGGCACCGAGACTACTAGGGTTTCACAAAGAATTGAACTCGGTCACACCGATATGCAATTCTCGGTCTGACCGAGAATCACATGTGCAATGGCCTTAGCCAAATCGGAGGAATCGATTTCAACAACTCGGTCGGTCCGAGATGATTTCGGCGGAAACCTAACCCTAAATTTTCAATCCACAACTAAACTACGGAGTGATTTCACTGGATAGAGTGATCTCAATCGTGGCAAGATACATGGCAAAACATTGTGCTAGGGATCGGAGTGAGATTAGCACAAGGATCAAGTCCATACCCTAAGTGCGGCGATGGACTTGCTACGGCAGCAACGACCGAGACGATTTCCGTTGACGGCGGCGGAGACTAGCGGCGGGAAGCAGCTGGCGATGAGGAGGACGATCCAGAGACCCAGGGAGGCAGAGCAGGCTGAGCGCGGGTGAAGGGGTTTGGAAAATTTTCCAAATTTTGGCCTGGGCATATATATATATAGCCTGACCTTGCCGGTGTGACCGAGTGGAACAACTCGGTGGCACCGAGATGCATAACTGCAAGCAGTTAGTGCAACTCGGTGTGACCGAAAAGTTCAAATCGGTTACACCGAGATTGAAAACCTAGATCGACTTAGTGATCTCGGTATGACTGAAATGGATGAATCGGTCAGACCGAAACACACAAAGAAGTTTTGGAAGTTTAAGTCTATGACGAATCGGGGACTCCGAGTGCTCCTCACACAGAGTGGTTCGAATCTGACTTGATCAAACTTTGTAATGTAGCATGAATAGAGTTTGAGACAAGAAAAGCATAGATAGCTAGAGAAGGTTCTTAGGCATTCTTGTCCATCCACTTGGCAAAAGAAAAAGGAACCGGACAATCAAAACAACAAGTGGATGTCCTCGAATGAGTAAATTATGCAATCAACATGCTCACACAATAAAATGGCAAATGAAATATGTGGAAAAGCATGCACAACCAATTCTAGCATCTATCAAGCAATTGGCGATGACTAGGTTATCTATTTATGAGTATATTGACTTAGGAGTCAAATGAGAACATTTGATCATAGGTCATACTCATCGTTTAAGCACAAGTGAGGTTACCACTTTTACATAAAGAGTTGTTGTGTTCACACCATTAGAGTTGCTTTAGCTCAATTCTTAGAGTAAAGCTCCCCCTAGATGTGAGATCCCCCTAAGAGGGATGAACTAACCTTGGGTTTTGTCGATGATGACTTCATGTAGGTGTTGAAGATGTGGATTCTCAATGTTGATGTAGATCATTTGGAGCAATCCTTTGGAGTGAGTTGCACTTTCAATACCTACACGGGTTGGTCCCACAAGGAACAAACAAGGATATCCATAGACATAGAGTGATGCACACAGAAGATGATGTCTATGAAAGCATTAGGTTACCTTGTCCCTTGTCTTACCAACAAGAGGGTGTGTGACTCCTTGAACTAGTGCAAGATGTGGAAGTTGATTGCACTTGTGCTTGCCAAAATGATAAGAGTGAAGTATGTTGACGGAGTCACCCTCAGGAACTCTCTCGTTCTTCTTCTTCGGGATCCACATCATCTTGATGGGAATCGTTGAAGTTGTAGTCGTACTTGATGAAGTAGAACTTGATGTAGTCTTGGGAACCCACTTGACCAAGGCCTTTGGTGCTTCTTCAAATGCATCAATTTCCTATTGAAGCTTATCCTTGCCTTTTTGCTCGTGGTCTTGTGGTGGAAGATCATCTTGAGCTTGTGTCCCTTTGAAGGAAGTAGGATCATACTTCTTTTGTTGAGGGACAAACTTCATCTTGGGGTATTGATCTTCTTCCCACTCAACTCCATTGGCATTGAACTTTCGTTCAAAACCAACACCTTGGTTCTTCCAGTGCCTTCCTTGCTTGCATACAATTTCCTCGAATTGCTTACTCCCGGCAAGGCTCTTGTAAACACCTTTCTCTATAATTCCCTTCAATAAGCTATTTTATTTCTCAAGTGTAACTTGGCTAAGAGAATCATTAGTGGAATCAAGAGAACTACTAGAAGCAACAACATTGGATTTAGCATGATTATTGTTACTACTAGAGGAAGAATCTTTCTTGTTCTTGTTACTAGACTTGACTTGAGGCATGTAAGTGGATAAGAGTAAACGCTTGGCAATGTAAGAAGAACTTTTCTTGCGAAGATCATCATTGATTGCCTTTAAGAACTCATGCTCTTGCTCAAGGTTGAGCTTTTCAAAATGTAATTTCTCATGAGTCCTTAAAAGTTCTCGATGATCTCCTAAGATAGTTTCATGAGCTAACTTAAGAGTGTTTAGTTCTTTAGTTAGAAACTCAATCTTCTCCTTATCATTGTCATTCGTTTTATCTTGATTAGCATGATTAATTGACGTTTCATCATAGTAACTTAAGAGCGTTTAGTTCTTTAGTTAGAAACTCAATCTTCTCCTTATCATTGTCATTCGTTTTATCTTGATTAGCATGATTAATTGACGTTTCATCATAGTAACTTAAGAGCGTTTAGTTCTTTAGTTAGAAACTCAATCTTCTCCTTATCATTGTCATTCGTTTTATCTTGATTAGCATGATTAATTGACGTTTCATCATAGTAACTTAAGAGCGTTTAGTTCTTTAGTTAGAAACTCAATCTTCTCCTTATCATTGTCATTCGTTTTATCTTGATTAGCATGATTAATTGACGTTTCATCATAGTATTCATCACTAGAGTTGTCAACAAGTAAATCATCATCACCTAACAAGTCATCTTCATCACTATTGAAATCAACATACTCGGGGTGTGATACCTTTGGGCCTTTAGCCATGAAGCATCTTCCAAGTCCTTCATTTGGTGAATCAAATATGTCGTAGGAGTTGGTTGACACAAGTGCTAGACCGGCAACACCTTCATCTTGAGTATATTCGGAGTCGGAGTGATAGCTTCTCTTGGAGTGATTGTCGGAGCCGGATACCCATTCACCAACATGAGCTTGATGTCTTCATTTTGTGTAGCTCCTTGATGACTTGTCCTTCCTTTCCGAATCTTTTCTTCTCCGAGATGGTCTTCGTTCATAACGATCATCTCTACTACTTCTATCTCTTGATGGTGATTCTTCTCTTCTACTTCTTATTTTTGGAGAATCTTCTCTTCTCTTGTAGGGTGCCGTACACTCATTGGAATAGTGTCCGGATCTTCCACAATTATAGCAATTTCGCTCTCGACTAGAAGACCTTTTGTCATTGTAGGACCTTGACTTGGAAATTCTCTCTTTGCTTCTACTCTTGTAGAACTTGTTTAAGTTCTTCACCATTAGGCTCAATTCTTAATTGAAGGTTTGTTTCTCACTTGATGATGTGGGAGCTTCACATGAGGCTTTGTAAGCACCACTTGACTTGTTATGGAGCTCCTCCTTATCCTTGAGTGACATCTCATGAGCAACAATTCTTCCAATGACTTCCGTTGGCTTGAGATCTTTGTAATTGGGCATCATTTGGATCAATGTGCATACGGTGTCATATTTTCCGTCCAAAGCTCTTAGGATCCTCTTGATGATGAATTTGTCGGTCATCTCTTCACTTCCTAAGCCGGCGATCTCATTTGTGATAAGAGCAAGCCTAGAGTATATTTCAGCGACACCTTCACCATCCTTCATTTTGAACTTGTCAAGCTGACTTTGAAGCACATCCAACTTGGATTCCTTGACGGAGTTGGTACCTTTGTGCATATCAATCAAAGTATCCCAAATTTCGTTTGCATACTCAAGACGGCTGATTTTGTTGAATTCTTCGGGGCACAATCCGTTGAAGAGGATATCACAAGCTTGAGCATTGTATTGCAGCATCTTCAACTCTTCCGCGGTAGCTTCACGGTTCGGTTCTCTCCCATCAAAGAATTCACCTTGCAAGCCAATACACACAATAGCCCATACGGCGGGGTTATGTCCAAGAATATGCATTTTCATCTTATGCTTCCAACTAGCAAAATTAGTACCATCAAAGTAAGGACCTCTACGGTGGTAATTTCCCTCGCTAGACACCATACTCTCCTAGGTTGTGAAACCAAGGTTATGACGACTAAAAGCTATGGAAATCAAAGCAAATGGAGACCAAAGCTCTGATACCACTTGTAGGATCGAAAGTATGTCTAGAGGGGGGTGATTAGACTAGTTAACCAAATAAAACTTATCCTTTTCCCAATTTTAGTTCTTGGTATATTTTAGCAACTTTGGACAAGTTAAGCAATCTTAACACAATTCAAGCAAGCATGCAAAGAGTATATGAGCAGCGGAAAGTAAAGCATGCAACTTGCAAGAATGTAAAGGGAAGGGTTTGGAGGATTCCAACGCAATAGGAGACACGGATATTTTTGTCATGGTTCCGATAGGTGGTGCTATCGTACATCCACGTTGATGGAGACTTCAACCCACGAAGGGTAACGACTACGCGAGTCCACGAAGGGCTCCACCCACGAAGGTTCCACGAAGAAGCAACCTTGGCTATCCCACCATGGCCATCGCCCACGAAGGACTTGCCTCACTAGCGGTAGATCTTCACGAGGTAGGCAATCTCCTTGCCCTTACAAACTACTTGGTTCAACTCCAGAATCTTGTCGGAGGCTCCCAAGTGACACCTAGCCAATCTAGGAGACACCACTCTCCAAGAAGTAACAAATGGTGTGTTGATGATAAACTCCTTGCTCTTGTGCTTCAAATGATAGTCTCCCCAACCCTCAACTCTCTCTCACAGGATATGGATTTGGTGGAAAGAAGATTTGAGTGGAAAGCAATTTGGGGAAGGCTAGAGATCAAGATTCATATGGTAGGACTGGAATATCTTAGCCTCAACACAAGTGTAGGTGGTTCTCTCTCAGAAAAAGTAAGTTGGAAGTGTAGGTTCATTCTGATGGCTCTCTCCATAAATGAAGAGGAGGTGGAGGGGTATATATAGCCTCCACACAAAATCTAACCGTTACACACAACTTGCCAATCTCGGTGGGACCGAATTGATAAACTCAGTCGGACCGATTCAGCAAAGCTAGTGACCGTTAGGATTTTCGGTGGGACCGACATGCAACTCGATAGGACCGATATGGTTAGGGTTAGGGCATAACGTAATCGCGGTGAGACCGATTACACAAACTTGGTGAGACCGATTTTGGTAATAAGCTAACCAGAGAGTTGGTTAGGTAAACTCAGTGGGACCGATCGCTCATCTCGGTGAGACCAAAACGTTATGAAGGGGAAACAGAGAGTTTACATTGCAATCTCGGTGGGACCGATCGCTCATCTCGGTGAGACCGAAACGTTACGAAGGGAAACAGAGATATTACAATCCCATCTCGGTGAGACCGAGATCCCTATCGGTGAGACCAATTTTCCTAGGGTTTGTGGCAGTGGCTATGACATCTGAACTCAGTGGCGCTGGATAGAAAGAATCGGTGGGGCCGAGTTTGACTTTTGGTTTAGGTCATATGTGAATGCGAGAAAGTAGTTGAGGGCTTTGGAGCATATCACTAAGCATTTTGAGCAAGAGCCTCATTAAGCAACACCTCATCCCTCCTTGATAGTATTGGCTTTTCCTATAGACTCAATGTGATCTTGGATCACTAAAATAGAAAATGTAGAGTCTTGAGCTTTGAGCTTGAGCCAATCCTTTTGTCCTTAGCATTTTGAGGGGTCCACTTTTCTCATCCATGCCATGCCAATCATTGAGCTTTCCTGAAATATTGAAATAGCATTAGCTCAATGAGCTATATGTTGTTAGGAATTACCAAACCACCTAGGGATAGTTGCACTTTCAGTGGTCTCCTACTGGATTGATACCTTGGTTCTCAAAAACTGAGGGAAATACTTACGCTACTTTGCTGCATCACCCTTTCCTCTTCAAGGGAAAACCAACACATGCTCAAGAGGTAGCAGGTACCGACTCAACAGGGACAAAGGGTGCGTCCTCCTAGGCTGGCAGGATCGTGCCAGCATTGGTGCCTCGGCGTGGCGGTGTTGATTGATACATCTCCAACGTATCTACTTTTCCAAACACTTTCTTTTATTTTGGACTCTAATTTGCATGATTTGGATGAAACTAACCCGGACTGACGTTGTTTTCATCAGAACAACCATGATATTGTTTTTGTGCAAAAATAGAAGTTCTTGGAATTGGACAAAACTTTACGGAGATTTTTATTGAATAAATATAAAATACTGGAACGAAGACCACCGAAGTGGGACCACCTAATGTCCATGAGACAAAAGGGCGCGCTGTGATGTCTTGTGGGGCCCAGAGGCGGCCGTCTGACCTAATTCCAACTCCATAAACTCCGTCTTCTCAAGAAAAAATGAAAGAAGAAGTTTCATCGCGTTTTATGATACGGAGCAGCCGCCACCTCCTGTTTTTCATTGGGAGGGCTGTTCTGGAGTCCGGTCGGGGCTCCGGAGAGGGGGATTCGTCGTCTTCATCATTATCAACCCTTCTTCATGAACAATTCCATGATGCTCATCACTGGGAGTGAGTAATTCCTTTGCAGGCTTGCTGGACAGTGATGGAGATGGATGAGATTTGTCCTATAATCGAGTCAATTTGTTAGGGCTTGATCCCTAATATCCACTATGTTCTGAGATTGATGTTGCTATAACTTTGCTATGCTTAATGCTTCTCACTAGGTCTCGAGTGCCATGATTTCATATCTAAACCTATTATGGTTTCATGAATATAAGTGAGTTTTAGATCCTATCTTGCAAGTTGTATGCACCTATTACGTGTTATTATCCATAGACCCCAAGGTGACAATAACTGGGATTCACTCCGGTGATGACCATAGTATGAGGAGTTCATGTATTCACTATGTGCTAATGCTTTGATTTGATTCTCTATTAAAAGGACGTCTTAATCACCCTTAGATTTCCTTATGGGCCCCACTGCAACGCGAGGGTAGGACAAAAGATGATAGGCAAGTTCTTATTATAAGCATGTATGACTATATATAGAATACATGTCTGCATTGAATTGATGAATTGTAGCTATTGTATATCGCTCTAGGTTGTGGTTGTTGCTTGATGAGTATCATCCATACTAATATCCATCGCTGATCCATTGCCTATGCTTTGCTCATATTGTCTTCACTAAGTTACTACTGTTGTTGCTACAATTATAATTACTACAAAACTGCCACTGTCACTGTTATTGTTACTATTTCTAATGTTACCGCTACTATCAAACTATCATACTATTATGATATTAAACTCTTTGCTACAGAGAAATAACTTTTCAAGTGCGATTGAATTGACAACTCAATTACTAAGGCTTATAAATATTCTTTGGCTCCTCTTGTGTCAAATCAATAAATTTGGGTGAAATAGTACCCTCAAAGACTGTTGCGATCCCCTTACTTGTGGGTCATCATTGATCAAAGGATTCATCGCGGTGGACAAGATGGAAGAGGTGCTATGTGTGTGGGTGTGTTTATTTTCTTTGTTGGTTGAGTAGCTGAATTTTGGCAACTCACTATGACAAGTTTGTATTGGAGACTAACCTGGATTTGTGATGCTTATAGTTGAGTCTTGCTATATGTAAATGTATCTAAATTTGCTCCCGTTTCGTCCAACAGATAATGAGAACGAGAGAAAAATTCTAAATTAGGCAAGACATCATGAAATTACACAAATTTGATGGAAATGCATTCATTAGTTTGAATTTTTTTTAACTTGAAATATGTCAATTTCAAAATGAGAACGACTAAGGCACATTCGACTAGTTCTCCACCTGTTGTTGCTAGTCGTCGAGTCTAGATCATGTAACCCAGTTTCATTGTGTTATTTGCATTTTGTTTTACTTGGGTTGTCATTGTGTATTGTTCACTGTGAACTTCACTAAGGTTCTCACCGAGGTCGACTCCATGAAATGCATAACATCATCGGCCCCTGCCTCTTTGATGTCTACTATGCAACTTTATTCTTGTAGACTCGTGTTGGGCCTCCAAGCGTAGAGTTTTGTAGGACAATAGTAAGTTCCCCTCAAGTGGATGACCTAAGGTTTATCAATCCGTGGGAGGTGTAGGATGAAGATGGTCTCTCTCAAACAACCCTGTAACCAAATAACAAAGAGCCTCCTGTGTCCCCAACACACCAAATACAATGGTAAATTGTATAGGTGCACTAGTTCGGCGAAGAGAGGGTCATACAAGTGTGGTAATGATAGTAGATATTGATTTTTGTAATAGTAGCAATACAAAACAGCAAGGTAGCAAGTAACAAAAGTGAGCACAAAACGGTATTGCAATGCTTGAAAATGAAGAATCACTCCAAAGTTCCTATCTAGCGGAGAAGATAAGAAGAAATTGTTTGTAGGGTAAGAAAGAACCTCAAGGCTATTCTTTCCGATCGGTCTATCCTAGAGTTCGTACTAAAATAACACTGAGCTATTCTTTCCGACCGATCTAACCAAGAGTTCATACTAAAATAACACCATATGATACACATCAACCAACCTTAATGTCACCTAGATACTCCAATGTCACTGCGAGTATCCATGAGTTGATTATAAGATATGCATCAAACAATTTCATATTCACAATACTCAATCCAACACAAAGAACCTCAAAGAGTGCCCCAAGATTTCTACCGGAGAAACAAAGACGAGAACGTGCATCAACCCCTGTGCATAGATTACTCCAATGTCACCTAGGGAATCCGCAAGTTGAGTGCCAAAACACATATCAAGTGAATCAATATGATACCCGGGTATACATAGCAAGACATACATCAAGTGCTCTCAAATCTATAAAAGTATTCAATCTGATAAAATGAAATCTCAAAGGGAAAACTCAATTAATCACAACAAGATAGAGAGGGAGAAACAACATATGATCCAACTATATTAACAAAGCCTGCGATACATCAACATCGTGCCAACTCAAGAACACGAGAGAGAGATTAAACACATAGCTACTGGTACAAACCCTCAGCCCTGAGGGTGGACTACTCCCTCTTCATCATGGTGGCTGAGGGAGTCCTGGATTAGGGGGTCTCCGGACAGCCGGACTATATCCTTTGGCCGGACTGTTGGACTATGAAGATACAAGATTGAAGACTTCATCTCGTGTCCGGATGGAACTCTACTTGGCGTGGAAGGCAAGCTAGGCAGTACGGATATAGATATCTCCTCCTTTGTAACCGACCTTGTGTAACCCTAGCCCCCTCCAGTGTCTATATAAACCGGAGGGTTTTAGTCCATAGGACAACATACAATCATACCATAGGCTAGCTTCTAGGGTTTAGCCTCTCCGATCTCGTGGTAGATCAACTCTTGTAATACTCATATCATCAAGAATAAATCAAGCAGGACGTAGGGTTTTACCTCCATCAAGAGGGCCTGAACCTGGGGGCTACTGTCGGAGTAACCGACCACGGGTACCCCGAAGACGGCAAGACGACATTTCAAGACATCGGGGCTGGCAAAGCCCCTCAGTCCGACTGCCCGGCCGCTTCCGCCGGCTCCCCAGCCGGCTGCCGGCTGCGCCTACCAGTCGGCTGCCGACTGCGCCAACCAGCCGGCTGCCGACTGCAGCCCGACCCGACACCGACAAGACCCCGACGGGACGGCCATACCACAGATGAGACAGCTGTACCACGACGCCATCATCTACAGTGTACCTGTCCCCTTGGCACTATTCTATAAAGTGCCCAGGGGACAAGCATGACAGGCACCACACCTCTCATGGGCATGGTGCCCCATGCCTAGCCCATGCCACTAACTAGCTTACATCCTAAGCTACCTCACACTATAAAAGGAGGCACACATCCATCCATCCGGGAGATAGACACTCACGGGCCCAAGGCCTAGCATATACGCAAGCTAGCAAGCAAGCTAGCTAGCAACCATCCATCCATTCATACACACATGGAGACAAGCACACTCACGGCCACAAGCCATAGCCATGCATGGCCGGCCACTAGCATGCCTCATACAGGCATATACGAGGCCAGATGCCTATGGCACTGACCTCAGATACAGCTCTAGGAGCAACTCTGTACCCGATATACTAGATACACTCAGACATGCAGCAGTAGGAGTATTATCTCTCCGGAGAGCTCCGAAGCTGGGTAAACTACCGCGTGCTACTTGCATACCCGCTCCTGGTCCTATCAGCAGCAGTCTTACCCACACACTAAGCCCTTGTGGCATATGTCGTCTTGCAACACCCCCCGTGAGAATACCACGACATTTGGCGCCCATCGTGGGGCGGTACTACTACTACGCTACCACGCTGCTGCTGGTTTCGCTATCCGGGCGGGACCCTTTTTTCTTCGTCGCCTCCGCCACGGCGTCGCGCCGTCTCTCCGGTAGCGCTCGGGGGATCGACATCGACCCGCCCCCGGAGCGGCCGCGAGGGGTGGCGCGTCCTCGCCGTCGGCCTCTTCATCTTCATCACCGCGGCGTCGCGCCGTCTCTCCGATAGCGGTCGGGGGCTCGACATCGACATGCCCCCGGAATGGCCGTGAGGGGCGGCGTGACCTCGCCATCGGCCTTGCCTTCGTCATCACCACCGTCGCGACGCCGGCTGTCCGTCCGCGCGCGCGCCGCGCGCGGGGCCTCGTTTCGATCGACCGTGGCCATCCACGCGGCACTCGGGTCTACTTCTCTCCGCGTTGCGCCTTGCTTTGGCCGGCGCACGCACGCTCACTCCTCCAAGTATCATGTGGACAAGCTAGCTAGATACAAGTCAATAGCGGTCAAACCATTGGCCATACATACATGCCCCAGATACGCCCACTCCACGCTGGCCCAGCCGCTCCATGGCCAGCCGCCCGCCTGTTCCGCCTGCATCACGCCGTCCTGCCACTGCGGGTCGCGTCCTTTGCCCCGTACGCTCACGCGCGGCCCCGATAGCCTTTGCTGCATCGCCTCTACTCTCCTCCGCATCTCCGTCTGCGTCGCGCGCGTCCACAGCTGGTTGCCGCGCCCGCGTTCGACCTCGCGCCGCCCGAGTCAGTGCTGGTTCGGCCGCGCGCTGCTCCGGCCCGCTTCACCTGCTCCAGTTGGCTCCACTGCACTTGGCCGCCGGCCCGCTGTCGTGCGTTTCGCTCCGGCTTCGCCCGAGCCCGCCGGCCCTGTGACGGCTCCTGCTCCGCCCACCACCCGGCCGGCCTGGCCGGCTCTCGCCGTTCTCCTCTGCGGCGCCCCGGCTCCCCCTGCCGCGTTCCAGCGTCGGTTCGCACTCGCAGCCGCGGCCGGCCCGGCCGCGTCCGCGTGCGCCGGCTGCGACCGCCCGCCGACTTCGCCGCGACCCGGACGGTCGGCTTCGCCGCCCGCCAACTCCACCGCGACCCGGACGGCCGGCTTCACCGCCGCCGACTTCGCCGCGACCCGGACGGCCGGATTCGCCGCCCGCCAACTCCACCGCGACCCGGACGGCCGGCTTCACCGCCGCCGACTTCGCCGCGACCCGGACGGCCGGATTCGCCGCCCGCCAACTCCACCGCGACCCGGACGGCCGGCTTCACCGCCGCCGACTTCGCCGCGACCCGGACGGCCGGATTCGCCGCCCGCCAACTCCACCGCGACCCGGACGGCCGGCTTCACCGCCGCCGACTTCGCCGCGACCCGGACGGCCGGATTCGCCGCCCGCCAACTACACCGCGACCCGGACGGCCGGCTTCACCGCCGCCGAATTCGCCGCGACCCGGACGGCCGGATTCGCCGCCCGCCGACTTCGCCGCGACCCGGACGGCCGGTTCACCGCCCGCCGACTTCGCCGCGACCCGGACGGCCGGCTTCACCGCCCGCCGACTTCGCCGCGACCCGGACGGCCGGCTTCGCCGCCCGCCGGCTCCGCCACCACCCGGTCGGTCCTGCCCCCTGGCCTCTCTGCGCTCCCAGGCCGGCTCGCGTTGCTCAAACTGCTGCGGCCGGGCGCTGGTTCAAAAGAGACGAGTGGGATGCCGGCGGAAGAAAATTAGGCCGGCTTGAAAAAAAAACGAGGCCGAGTGCCCAATCCGGCTGAGAAGAGGTCGGATGCCTAGCCAGCTGACTAAAAAATTGTGTGCACGTCCAGCTGTCCACAGCCGGCTAATGATAAAAAGTCTTCGTCCGGCTGCAGTCGTCCGAAGAGAAAAAAAACATATGTCCGTCCGTCCGCCTACTTCGACACTCGGACGGCCTGACGTGACCCGGCCTGCCTGCCCGCGTCAATGTGTGGCCGGCAGGAGCGCCGACCCGTTTGCTCGTCTACCTCGACGCCGGCTGCGCCAAGCTGGCCCAGCCGTCAAGACCTCCTCGAGCGCCCGAATCTCGGGGGCTACACCCAGCGGGTGTGCTGACGCGCCCCCGCGAGAGAGAAGACAAAGTAGTCGCCAGGAGATCCGGCCCGACTGCTCAGCAGTCAGCCCGAATCTCGGGGGCTACACCCAGTGGGTGCGCTGACGCGCCCCCGCGAGAGAGAAGACAAAGTAGTCGCCGGGAGATCCGGCCCGACTGCTCAGCAGTCGGCCCGAATCTCGGGGGCTACACCCAGCGGGTGCGCTGACGCGCCCCCGCGAGAGAGAAGACAAAGTAGTTGCCGGGAGATCCGGCCCGACTGCTCAGCAGTCGGCCCGAATCTTGGGGGCTACACCCAGCGGGTGCGCTGACGCGCCCCAGCGAAGATTGCAGACAAGAGAAGAGTTTTGTCCGGCTGTCAGCAGCCGGCAGAAGAAAAAGGGCGTTGCAAGACGCCTCGCCGCCTGGCCGGTCGAGCCTGACCGGCCGGGCGAAGGCTTCACCCAGCGGGTGCGCCGACGCGCTCCGCGAGCGCCGAGTCGTGCTCCGCGAGCGCCGAGTCGCGCCGGCTGTCTCCGACGACCGCGACTACACGAAAATCAATGTGAGCTCCTCACCCGCATATTTTTTGCACCACGCAAGCATGGATAACCACGAGCGATGCTCGGGGGCTGTCTCTGCATTTTATTTCAGTAGCGTCACTGTTTGCCCCAGCGCCAGCCAGAGTTGGCCCGGGGGCTGGCCGCTTGGCCTGAGACATTAGTTCCCGCAGACGGCTTAGTACCGTGCGTGGTACCAAAGGCCCACTCTTAGTCAGAGACCGCAGAGCGGCTGTCCGACTAGCAAGAGTGAACGCTGGAGGCCACCCACGAGAAAAACGTCCGGGAAGAAAAACGGTTCGGGCGACCCGGTCGTTTCTTTTATGAGTATCTACTCGGTTGAATCTGCTCCTAGACTCTGAGTACTGTACACTCCACTTCGCGGCCCACTCTCAGCCACAGACTGCAAAGCGGCTGTCCGGCAAGCAAGAGAACAAGCCAAAGAGTGGAGGGAACACGAAAAAGATTGAAGGGGGCTCGGACGAAACCGAGTCGGCACCCTCCGCATAAAACTTCCAATACTAAAAGCAAGCATATGATATATTTGCGTGGACTAACTTTGTCCTTTTTTATGATCATTTCCATGAACATTTGCCAAAAAACCTCCGCCCAACTTTGCCAAGTTGCCCGGAGGCTTGGGGGCTACTGTCGGAGTAACCGACCACGGGTACCCCGAAGACGGCAAGACGACATTTCAAGACATCGGGGCTGGCAAAGCCCCTCAGTCCGACTGCCCGGCCGCTTCCGCCGGCTCCCCAGCCGGCTGCCGACTGCGCCTACCAGCCGGCTGCCGACTGCAGCCCGACCCGACACCGACAAGACCCCGACGGGACGGCCATACCACAGACGAGACAGCTGTACCACGACGCCATCATCTACAGTGTACCTGTCCCCTTGGCACTATTCTATAAAGTGCCCAGGGGACAAGCATGACAGGCACCACACCTCTCATGGGCATGGTGCCCCATGCCTAGCCCATGCCACTAACTAGCTTACATCCTAAGCTACCTCACACTATAAAAGGAGGCACACATCCATCCATCCGGGAGATAGACACTCACGGGCCCAAGGCCTAGCATATATGCAAGCTAGCAAGCAAGCTAGCTAGCAACCATCCATCCATTCATACACACATGGAGACAAGCACACTCACGGCCACAAGCCATAGCCAAGCATGGCCGGCCACTAGCATGCCTCATACAGGCATATACGAGGCCAGATGCCTATGGCACTGACCTCAGATACAGCTCTAGGAGCAACTCTGTACCCGATATACCAGATACACTCAAACATGCAGCAGTAGGAGTATTATCTCTCCGGAGAGCTCCGAAGCTGGGTAAACTACCGCGTGCTACTCGCATACCCGCTCCCGGTCCTATCAGCAGCAGTCTTACCCACACACTAAGCCCTTGTGGCATATGTCGTCTTGCAACACCCCCCGTGAGAATACCATGACATACCATCCGCCTTAGACGCACAGTTCGGGACCCCCTACCCGAGATCCGCCGGTTTTGACACCGACATTGGTGCTTTCATTGAGAGTTCCTCTGTGTCGTCGCCGTTAGGCTTGATGGCTCCTACTATCATCGATAGCGATGCAGTCCAGGGTGAGACTTTTCTCCCCGGACAGATCTTTGTGTTCGGCGGCTTCGCACTGCGGGCCAACTCGCTTGGCCGTCTGGAGCAGATCGAAAGTTACGCCCCTGGCCACCAGGTCAGGTTTGGAAGCTTAAATTACACGGCCAATATCCGCGGAGACTTGATCTTCGATGGATTTGAGCCCCTGCCTTGTGCACCACGCGGTCACGATGAGTACGATTTAGCTCTACCATCGGACCGTATTCAGGAGATCGCACCGAAAGCACCGGCAGCCGCTCCGAGCCTCAATTCGGAGTCAGTTGCGCCATCCATGGACCGTTGGATAGATCCCGTCACAGAGGCCGTATCCTCAGCGGCGATCGAGCCGAATATCGACCTTACTCTTCACGAGAGCCGTGTTTCCAAACTGCCAGATCCTTCTCCGGCCACGGGCTCCGAACCGCATGTGCCCGTTCCTGTCGAATCCGATTGGGCGCCGATCATGGAGTTTACCTCCGCGGATATTTTTCAGCACTCGCCCTTTGGCGACATATTGAACTCATTAAGGTCTCTCTCCTTGTCAGGAGAGTCCTGGCCGAACTACGTCCGGCAGGATTGGGATGCGGATGACGAAGAAATTCACCGCCCACCCACCACCCACTTAGTAGCCACTGTTGATGACTTAACCGACATGCTCGACTTCGACTCCGAAGACATCGACGGTATGGACGACGATGCGGGAGGTGAAGAGGAACCACTGCCCACAGGGCACTGGACGCCCACTTCAGCACATGACGTATACATGGTGGACACACCAAAAGAAAACGACGACGAGGAACGGAAGGACGCAACGAAGGGTTGCCCCCTCGAGAAGCAGTCAAAGCAGCGGCGTAAGCGCCGCTCCAAATCCCGCCTCGGCAGAAACAACGATCATATAGACCCAGCGTTAGAGCAGGGTGAACCATCGCCGGACCACGGCAACACGGAGAATCAAACCGAACAACCCGACTCTGTCAAAGATAATAATCCGGACGACATCACACCGGACAGACACCCGGAGCAACAGAATGCCCATCAAAGGCTTGTCGCCACCGCGAGGAGTCTAAAAAAGCAGAAGCAAAGGCTCAAGGCTGCGCAAGACACGCTCAGAATCAGATGGAGTAAAGTAGTCAACACAGCAGCGAAGTACGGCGGTAATCGCCACACCAAGAGCTACCCAAAGCGGAAGTTGCTACCTGAATTCGATGAGGAGGCCTTAGATCCCCCGCAACCAAAAATTAAAACGGCCATCTGGCCGGATAGACGACCTCACGGCCAACATAGAGCGGCAAACAACACCGCACATAAGCCAATACGCGATCCACGCGAGGGCTTGCATCAAAAGGACGGCGCAACCAGATCCATCTATGGACCACGCAAGCGCGCTCCAGCATACGATGCAACACAACAAACATCCGAACACCATGGTACACCCAGATACAGGGGTGCCGCACACCCCCTATGTTTCATCGACGAGGTGCTGGACCATGAATTTCCAGAGGGATTCAAACCCGTAAACATAGAAGCATACGATGGAACAACAGACCCTGGGGTCTGGATCGAGGACTATATCCTCCATATCCATATGCTCGAGGAGATGATCTCCATGCCATCAAGTACTTACCCCTCAAGCTCAAAGGGCCAGCTCGGCATTGGCTTAAAAGCCTCCCCGAAAGCTCCATTGGAAGATGGGAAGAGATCGAAGACGCTTTTTGGGAAAATTTTCAAGGGACTTATGTCCGACCTCCGGATGCGGACGATTTGAGTCATATAACTCAACAGCCCGGAGAGTCAGCCCAAAAGCTTTGGAACAGGTTTCTTACTAAAAAGAACCAAATAGTCGACTGTCCGGACGCTGAAGCCTTGGCAGCTTTTAAGCACAGCGTCCAAGATGAATGGCTTGCCAGACACCTCGGCCAAGAAAAGCCGAGAACAATGGCAGCATTAACAAGCCTCATGACCCGCTTTTGCGCGGGCGAGGACAGCTGGCTAGCCCAATGCAGCACCAGCAACCCAAGTACATCTGAAGTTAGAGATGGAAACGGGAAATCACGACGCAGCAAAAATAATTAGCGCCGGAATAAAGAAGACAACCCGAAGAGCATGGCGGTAAACGCCGGATTCAGAAGCACTCGGCTAGGTCAGCAAAAGCCGCCCTCTAAAGGCGCCAGAGATGAATTGTCCAGCCTAAACAAAATTCTGGACCAAATATGTTAGATCCATAGCACCCCCATAAACCTGCAAATCATACCCACAGAGAATGTTGGGTCTTCAAGCAGTCCGACAAGCTCAACGCCGAACATAAGGGGCAGGATACACCAAGCGAAGACGAGGATGAGCCTCGCAAGCAAAGCACTGGGGAACAGAAGAAATTTCCACCATAAGTCTAAACAGTAAACGTGTTACACGTGATAAAGGGGAGAAATAAAGCGGCACTCCCAGATAAATATGCCCAAGGGCCTATTACCGCGGAGTTCTGCCACTGGCCGTCTCAACCGATCACCTTCGACCATCAGGATTACTTGGCAAGTATCCGGTGCGCAGGATGGGCCGCCTTGGTATTAGATCCAATAATTGACGGATACCACTTAACACGAGTCTTGATGGACGGTGGCAGCAGTCTAAACCTGATATATCAGGACACAGTCCGCAAAATGGGGATAGACCCAACGAAAATTTGCCACAGCAATACTACCTCTAAAGGAGTAATGCCGGGCTCAGGGGCTCATTGCACGGGCTCCCTGCTACTAGAGGTTATATTCGGCTTCCCCGATAACTTCCATAGCGAAAATTCAACCTTCCACATTGCTCCGTTCCAAAGTGGCTATCAAGCACTACTTGGACGTGAAGCTTTCGCTCGCTTTAATGCGGTGACGCTTCCCTCACGCTTAAAATGCCTGGTCCACGTGGCATCATTACAGTAAATGGAAATATTGAGCGATCCCTGCGCGCCGAAGAGAGTGCGGCTGCCTTGGCAGTCGCACACTAAAACGGCCTCATCAACTAAAGCATTCGATAGGTCGTCAGGACCACGGACATGGTTAGACGGGTCTGGCGCAGCTATACGTAATTCATACAGGTTTGATGGCCACACGCCTATTACAAATACAAGGGGCTCAACACGCGCAGACAAGTGGCAATTTTTACTCACCTTGAATTGTACATGGTTTCTTTAAACCTACCTTTTTGCACGACAACTTTTCACCTAAGTTCCTCTCTTTTACAAATGACCATCGTGCTACACCCGTCCAGGATACGACACAACAGAGACACAGGCGCAGACGTGCAGCAGGGACCCATTCCAAGGATTCTTTTTAGATTAAGACCCTGCGTCAACCTTTTTTACTGTCTCTTGTTGATACACATCCCTCGGATTCTCGGTACAATTGAGAAGGATGCTGACGTCTTGGCATGTGGCCACGTCAGAATAATGCACGTACCTGGACACCAGGGGCTTCTTACAAAGGGCACTGTTTAGGCCCGGTTTACACCATAAAGACCGAATACCTTAGGGAGTGTTCGGCATCGCGAGTTTGGCCTTATATGCATCAGCTCCGAATCATGTCTTTGGTCAAATGTTGGGTTTGCCCGACTCCTGTGTTTTGCTGCCTTACGTTCCGCTCTATTGGCTAAGGCGGCACCAGGAGAACTACTGCGATTGTGCCCTGGTTCATCCGGACGAGCACCTTAGTAGAGAAAGCCGAAAACTGACTGTCATGATATAGCATGAGACTGGTCAACCACTCGATGATCTATCGGAATCTTAGAATTCCTCCGCCTTAACGAAGGACCGTTTCCTGGCCAGGCATTTACGCGCCCCGAATTCGGGTGAGTGCGGAGCCACCAGGGGCTATATAGTAGCCCCACTATCAAACTCCTCTGGCTAAGTGAAAGTGTTAAAGCATTATAGTCCGGTTGCCTAGTTCGCTGCGCTATCACCTCCTTAATAGGACCAAGACGTTGGATTAAATGTGAACACGCGTCTTCTGTGAACACCCCCGCATTATATGCGTGGGGGCTGAAACTGACGACTGCAATCTTTCAGGTTATATACATATATACATAAACGGCCGCACATGAGGCATCACAATACTTTCGGGCAAAAGTATAAATACAGCCTTGATAAAATTAATAAAACGTTGTTTTTACAATGGGAATACATGTCACTCAAACATAACATTCTTCGAGCACTGGGCCTCTATCGAACAAGCGCCCTCAAGAACTTCTTCAAAATAGTGCTCGGCAGCCACTCGGCCTATTGCCGAACCCTACGCCGCGACAGTGGTGGCATCCATCTCCGCCCAGTATATTTTGACACGGGCAAGGGCCATCCGCGAGCCTTCTATGCACGCCGACCTCTTCATCGCATTAATGTGTGGCACCGCACCAAGGAACTGCTGCACCAAGCTAAAATAGCTATTCGGCTTTGGCCTTTCCGGCCACAAATGATCCACGACAGACCTCATGGCGAGTCCAGACAATCTATTGAGTTTGGCCCATTCGGCAAGCTGATCAGTCAATGGAAGCGGATGCTCTGGAACGTTAAATTGCAACCAGAATAGCTTGTCCACTTCACGATCTGTCTGATCTCGGAAGTATTCGGCTGCATCGACAGTTCTCGCCGCTAAATCCAGATATGCGTCGGCCGAACTCCACAGCCGATCCAGAGGGGCATACCGCGGATCGCCGAACTTCCTCCGCAGCATAAAGGGCTTCCCAGCCACAATATCCACGGCTTCACGCAGTTCCTCCTTCTTTGCTCTCATTGTAGAGCGGGTGTCTTTGGTCGCCATTGTGGCCTTTTCAAGGTCCGTAGCCTTCACCCGGCTTTCTTCTTCAAGAAACTGGCAGCGGTCGGCAGTGTCTTTTAACTTCACAACCATTTTGGCCATTTTCTCTTTGCTCTCGCTATGCGCGGCCTTCTCGGCTCTCAACTCTTCGGCCACCTTCAAAGCGGCCGCATTACTACTCCTTGCTTGCTCCTTGGCTCGGGCAAGCTCCGCCCGCAAGGCCTCCACGGTGGCAGCTCCATCTGCAGTCACAACATATTAAAGATATTGGCATCACACTGCTCTTACTATGTGACATCCACTATAAATATCACCTACCCTGGGCCTCGTCAAGCCGCTTGTTAACAAGCTCGATGTCGGCATCTGCCGCATCCAGTTGCCGCTTTAGTTCGGTAACCCCATCGGTCCGGCTAGCCACCGGAGCTTCAGACACCTGCACATAACGGCAGTCTGGTTATTACCTGGAACTACGATCCTCTGTTCGCCGCCGTTCTCGATGACAACCAGAGTCTCAGGGGCTACTATCTACACAGGGCGCACCTAAAAATGTGCGGTACCACCACAAATGCATATCATTCCACGTACCTCAAAGCCCGTCAGTAGACTCATAAAGGCTTCATGCAACCCGTTTTCGGCGGACGAAATCCTTTCAATCACCGTACACATTAATGTACGGTGCTCTTCTAAGATAGTCGCTCGCTCTAGTAGACCCTTCAATACGTTCGACCGCATACCAGGTGGTGCCGGACTCTTTTGATTGCTCTCTTAAAGAGCCGGATACTGAGGGCTTCGGGTGACCATGGGATTACCTTCTGGCCTTGCCGGATCCGGAGAAACTCTCCGTGATGACACTTCAAGGTCGCCCGCTTCTTGAGCCAGGGAGTCCGGGGGAGGCGTTTTGCTCTCCATCATCTCCGGAAGAAGATCCCCCGAAGACGAGCTCTGCTGAGAAGGGCTCAGATCCGAACTGCATGATAGATGCTTTGGTTATCTTCCTCAGAAGTAAGGTAGTATATTTTCATTATTAAGTACTTTTTGATTACTTACAGCTCGTTAGATGGCTGATCCCCGCATGGACTTTGTGTGGCAAGAGCACCCTCCGAGGCAGGACCCTCTGGTGGAGTTTTCTTCTCCCGTTTGGAAACCTTGGTCTCCGGATCATCAGAGGTAGTCCTCTTCCTCCCCCGGGGCGAGGGAATGTCAGATTCCTTCCCTTGTCTATCCTCCCTCACAGAGGCGCTCGTTCCCTCGGTTGGAATAGGTAGCGGTGGGGGCCCGCTTTCGCCCTCTTTATTCCCCCCTTCATCTTCCTTTGAGGGCACCAAGTAAGGTGCTGACTCGAGCATCTTTTCCAGCACCGGATTGTCCAAGCCTTTAGGAAGGGGGCCGAACACCGGATCATCTTCGCCTTTGTTATCCAGTCCTGGTCAAAAAGCGATTCTTCAGAATGACATCATGATGAATGAAAGACAGTGTGTTCGGCTAGAGGATTACTTACTTGGGCCGCGGTGCGGTTGCTGCTCAGGCCCACATCCTCGGAGGTGTTCGGACACTCTATTTGGGGTCCAAAGAACAACTTGTACATCTCCTCATGCGTCAGGCCGAGGAAATTCTAAATAGCGCGCGGTCCTTCTGGGTTGAATTCCCACAAGCGGAGGGGCCGGCGTTTGCAAGGCTGGAATTGATGAACCAGTATGACTTGCACTACCGTAACCAAACTAAAATCTCCCTCGAAGAGATCCCGGATGCGGCTCTGCAGTATGGGTACATCCTTGGCTGGACCTCAGCTCAGCCCCCTGCTGATCCATGACATCAGTTGTGGTGGAGGGCCCGAGCGAAAGGCGGGGGAGGCTACCCACTTGGCACTTCTGGGAGCGGTGATGTAGAACCACTCCCGTTGCCATAATCCGGACACCTCTGTAAAGGAACCTTTTGGCCACGGAGCTCCAACAATCTTGCTTATTAATGCACCCCCGCACGCTGCATACTGCCCCTCCACCGTCTTCAACTTCACATCAAAGGTCTTGAGCCACAGGCCGAAGTGAGGGGTAATGTGGAGGAAGGCCTCACATACAACAATAAATGCCGAGATGTGGAGAAAGGAATTCGGGGCTAGATCGTGGAAATCAAGCCCGTAATAGAACATCAAACCCCTAATGAAGGGATCCAGAGTGAGGCCTAGTCCTTGGAGGAAGTGGGAGATGAACACGACGTCTTCATTGGGTTCAGGAGTAGGGACGATCTGCCCTCGGGCGGGCAGCTGATGCGAGACTTTGGCGGTCAAGTATCTTGCCTCCCTCAACTTCTTGATATCCTCTTCCGTGATGGAGGAGGGCATCCAACGGCCCTGGAGGCTGGATCCAGACATGATTGAAGGTCCGAAGCACCTGACCTGGGCTTTGGGTGTTAGAACTCGAGGTGGGGGAAGGATTCGATTGAGCACGGGAGGAAAAAAGTAAAAGCCTTGACCCTTTATGAAGAGGGTGAATATCAAGCGTCCTCCTCGTGGCCGTTTGGGACTTGCCTAAAATCTAGGAGTCCTAGGCGCGGTTGGGTTACCCACGACCGTATTGATGAGAATCCCGTAATAAGGGGGACACGATCTCTGCTTTGACAAGACGTGTCGAGAAACTACCTCGCGTTATGTGCGGGGCTAGTTAAAGAAAAACGGTTCGAATAATCACCGAGCCATGGCATGATGTCATGTTGCCAAAACGTGTCAGCAGATTAGATTTGTGGAAATATTATTCTCTCTACGGTGGTATGTGGAACTTATTTTGCAGGGTCGGACACTATCCTTTTATTCGAACTCTTCTGTGGTGTATCCGGAGGAGGAACCCGCCTTGCAATGCCGAAGACAACACTGCGCGTTGGACACATCGTCATTGAAGGCTGGTTCAAGGGCTACTGAGGGAGTCCTGGATTAGGGGGTCTCCGGACAGCCGGACTATATCCTTTGGCCGGACTGTTGGACTATGAAGATACAAGATTGAAGACTTTGTCTCGTGTCCGGATGGAACTCTACTTGGCGTGGAAGGCAAGCTAGGCAGTACGGATATAGATATCTCCTCCTTTGTAACCGACCTTGTGTAACCCTAGCCCCCTCCGGTGTCTATATAAACCGGAGGGTTTTAGTCCATAGGACAACATACAATCATACCATAGGCTAGCTTCTAGGGTTTAGCCTCTCCGATCTCGTGGTAGATCAACTCTTGTAATACTCATATCATCAAGAATAAATCAAGAAGGACGTAGGGTTTTACCTCCATCAAGAGGGCCTGAACCTGGGTAAAACATCGTGTCCCCTGCCTCCTGTTACCATCCGCCTTAGACGCACAGTTCAGGACCCCCTACCCGAGATCCGCCGGTTTTGACACCGACAGTGGCCGTCGGGATGATGAAGATGGCCACCGGTGATGATTTCCCCCTCTGGCAGGGTGCCGGAACGGGATATAGATTGGTTTTTCGTGGCTACAGAGGCTTCTATATTTATAGGATTTTTTGTCGTTGGTTTCATGCGAAGATCGGCCTCGAGGTGATCACAACCCACCTACACATGGGTTGGGCTCCAGGTGCGTCGTGGTGGGTTGTGCCCACCTCGTGGCTCTTCTGGCCCTCCCACGAAGCTTCTAGTGCCTCTTTTGTTCCAAAAAACATTTTCAAAAAGTTTCAACTCATTTGGGGAACTTTCATTTCTGCACAAAAAACAACACCACGGTAGTTCTGCTGAAAACAGCGTCAGTCCGGGTTAGTTCCATGCAAATCATACCAAAACCATATAAAATTATTGTAGACATGGCATGAATAATTCATAAATTATAGATACGTTGGAGACGTATCACTCTTCTCCCAAGAAAAAGGCTAGGGTTTTCCTCATAAGGGCTTTCCCGATCCTCCCTCACCTTCGGGTGCCTTCTGGCATCGACAAAGGGAGGGGGACCCAGGTCTGGGTTGTCTTTGTAGTTTTTGGTCAGTCTAGCTTTATTAGGGTTAAGTCCAAGTGTCTGGGTGATGGTGGTGAGGCAATGGTGCCATCGACAACAAGGAATACTATGTCCACGCCATGTCCTCATTCAGGATATGTTGTTTGGCATCAACAGAGGGTGTGTGGAGCTTCAGGGTCAGATCTTGAGCCCTGCGTTTGTATTTATCTTTTCTGGTGATCAGTTGCACCCTACGTAGGGGATGATGTCATAGTTTGTTTAATGTTCTTAGGTTCCTTCTTCGTCCGATGAAGCTCAGCAAAACAAAGCTCCGCCAGGGAAGTTGCAAGGTTTCAATCCTCCTCTTTTTGGCCAAAGTTGTGATTATCTTTTAGTCCTTCTTGGTGCTAGCTTCTCCCGGATCACAATTTGTTCAATTCCTGATCAACGATGTGTATTTTGGTCTATATTGACAACTTCCCCATTGCTGCTTCTTCAAGCTCCCACGATCCAACAAGATTATTCCACTAACACGAATGTGCATAGGTAGCAACGAGCGTTGCTCATAGTGCACCATTGTTGGATGTAGAAGGAAGAAGGTGTTGATTTCTTGAAGGACTCATAACTTATTATTCTTGCCAGGGTTGGTTTTTATCTAATATATGACCTTTGGCCTTTCTAGGAAAAAAACTTCACTACACAACACACTATATATTGGTTGATGTACCAAGGTTTTATTTTTGTCCCTGTGAAAAGAAGTAGAATTACTTGTTATGCATGTGTTCCTCAAAGCCTCAAAGGCGTCAATCCTCACTTTATGTATGCGGCCGCGGTGAGGATTACAACATGTAGTTAGCATTATCATCTATAAGATCACAACTACGTTAGGTTTATACAACTACTGAATATACAAACTATCATTATCTCTTAATAGCCCCCCTCAATGTCAACTGTAAGTAATATTTCACACAAAGGTTTGGTAAAGCCATCGACTGTTGGAAATATGCCCTAGAGGTAATAATAAATTGGTTATTATTATATTTCCTTGTTCATGATAAATGTTTATTATTCATGCTAGAATTGTATTGATCGGAAACTTAAATACATGTGTGAATGCATAAACAACACTGTGACCCTAGTAAGCCTCTACTAGACTAGCTCATTGATCAAAGATGGTTAAGGTTTCCTAACCATAGACATGAGTTGTCATTTGATAATGGGATCACATCATTAGGAGAATGATGTGATGGATAGACCCAACCGTAAGCTTAGCATCAGATCGTATCACTTAGTTATTTGCTACAGTTTTCTTCATGTCAAGTATTTGTTCCTTAGACCATGAGATCATATCACTCCCAGACACCGGAGTAATACCTTGTGTGTTATTAAATGTCACTTCGTAACCGGGTGATCATAAAGGTGCTCTACAGGTATCTCCGAAGGTGTCTATTCAGTTGCATGGATCGAGACCAGTATTTGTCACTCTGTGTGACAGAGAGATATCTCTGGGCCCTCTCGGTAATACAACATCACAAGAAGCTTCATGTGACTGATGATTTTAGTCACGGGATCTTGTATTACGAAACGAGTAAAGAGACTTGCCGGTAATGAGATTGAACTAGGTATGGAGATACCAACGATCAAATCTCGGGCAAGTAACATATCACCGGACAAAGGGAATTGCATACAGGATTGACTGAATCCTTGACATTGTGGTTCAATTGATAAAGATCTTCGTTGAATATGTGGGAATCAATATGGTCATCCAAGTCTTGCTATTGGTTATTGACTAGAGAGGTGTCTCTGCCATGTCTACATGATTCTCGAACCTGTAGGGTCACACGCTTAACGTTTGGTAGCGCAAGGGTAGTAATGAGATATTAATGTTGCTGAACGAAGGTTGTTCGGGGTCTTGGATGAGATCCTAGACATTACGAGGATTTCCTGAATGGTCCGGAGGTAAAGATTTATATATGGAAAGTCGTTATTGGGGTTCCGGAAAAAGTTTGGGTTTTTTTGGTATTGTACCGGGAAGCTTCCAGAAGGTTTCGGAGGGGTCCGGAAGTCCACCAAGTCCCATACAGCAACCTTGAGGTAGCCAGGCCCAGCGTGCGTTGTAAGGGGGCGCCCTGGCCTTAATGGGCCAGAGCACCAGCCCCTACAAGGCCCATGCGCCTAGGGGTGGAAACCCCTAAAGGGAGGGCACTCCCCCCCCCCTCCTTGGTCGCCACCCCTCCCTTGGAGGAGGGGAAAGGACTGGCCATGTCCCCCCCCTATATAAATAGAGAGGAGGCTCCAGGGGCAGCCCATCCCTTACCATGGGGGCTGCCCTCTCCCTCTCCCTCCACTTCTCGTCTGTGTAGCACTTGGCGAAGCCATGCCGGAGTTCCGCTGCCACCACCACCACGCCGTCTTATTGGATCGGATCTCATCTATCTCTTCTCCCTCACTTGCTGGATCAAGGGGGAGGAGATGTCACTGAGTCGTACGTGTGCTAAACTCGGAGGTGCCGCACATGCGGTGCTTGGATCGGATACTCGGATTGGATTGCGACGCGAGTACGACTACGCCAACCAAGATCTCTATATCGTTAATGCTTTCGGTCTATATGGGTATGTAGACTCACTCCCCTCTCATAGCTATGCATCTCCTAGATTGATCTTGGGTGTTCGTAGATTTTTTTATTTTCATGCTTCATTCCCCATCATCAGCTACCTGGTCTCCAGAAGGAATGAATATAACACCAAGTTCCTTGTAAGCAATACATTCTCGTACAAAGTGAAAATCCACTTTGACATGCTTGGTGCATGCATGAAAATTTGGGCTATCCGACCTGTACGTTGCGCTTGGATGGTAGCACCAAAGGGTTGCTGCTCGCACTTGGGACACCGATAGCTCTCTCAACAAGCTTTGCAACCAAACCAACAATGTTGTTGCATTTGCCATAGAAGTATACTCTACTTATGTGCGGCTATGGGAGATTGTGGCTTTCTTCCTTGTTCTCTAGGACAAAAGATTTCCACTGATGAACACAACAAACCCTCCCATGGACTTTCGATCATGTGGACAGCCTACCTAGTCAGAAGTAGGAGAAAGAACTGAGCAAAAGGGAGAAAGATCGCCAGAAGGAAAGACCAAACGCTATGTGTGCTTACAGTAGTGCAATATGTGATTACCAATTACCCAATGTTTCTGGGTACGAGCATGAAGGAACTGACAACCTTTGTTTGCTGCAAAGGACAAATCAGGCCGAGTTTGAGTAAGATATTGCAAGGCCCCAACCATGGTGCGATATCTGGTGTTCTCCTCAGCACTTAGGATGCTCCCATCGAACAATGAGAGTTCCTGTGTAGTAGAGAGAGAGAGAGAGGGGCATGGCCACTAGTTTTGCAGTTTGAAAGGTTGGCCCTGGTAAGCAGCTAGCTGACATACTTCGCTGAGAAAGTACTAACATGTCATCAACTTTGGACACCTCAATACCAAGAAAGAAGTGTAGCTCACCCAAGTCTTTTAGGATAAATCCCTCCTGAATTGGAGCAATAAGCTTGGTAATGGATGGATCGGATGAATAAGTGATAATGATGTCATCAACATATACAAGGATAAAGGTGGCATTTCCATCCTTGTTATGAATGAAAAGGGAGATATCTACCTGAGAATGAAAAAAGGCGAGTTGTTGTAGCTTGAGACTAAGGCAATAATATCATGCCCTTAGGGATGTTTAAAACCATATAAGGCTTTATCTAGCTTGCACACGTAGTGAGGGTATTTTATTCCTCCAACCGGAGATGTTGTCTCATGAAAACATCATTTTCAAGGATGTCATGCACAAAGCTGGTTCACAAGATGAACAAAAATCATGACGTAGTGAGATATAAAGCAAGCCTTGTGCCATAGGGGTTCACATAGAGATCAATCATCAATTGCAATGAAACATATTCTCTCGTTATGAGTGGAAGATCGTTCCGATACTTTATATCACTGGCGGTGAAAATGAATTTGTTTATCCATCGGGTGGATGTAGTGACTGCATACTTGTATGGGTTAATTGATTCAGAATATCTATGGAAGTTTTTCGAGGGAATGAAGATTCTAAATTTAATCACAACATGTATTGCTTAAAGTTTCAAAAGTCATTTTATGGCTTGAAGTGGTCGGAAAGGATGTGGTACAAACGACTAGGTGAGTTACTTTGTTAGAAGGGTTACTCAAATAATGATGATTTCTCATGTATTGTAACGCCCTCGATGCGGCTATATCTCTAAGTCGTGCTTCGACACGTAGGAGATATAGCCGCATCGAGGGCGTTACAAGTTGGTAATCAGAGCCTTCCCCGACCTTAGGAGCCCCCTGCTTGATCGAATCATTGGCGTTGTTGAGTCTAGAAAAAATGTTAGGATTATATATATATCAGAGAGTTAGGAATTCTTTTACTCCTCAGTCCCTTCGTCGCTCTGGTGAGGCATCCTGACGTAGAGTTTTGACTCTTCTCTTCTCAAATTTCACTAAAAAAAAATTTAGGATCACGTGGGTATCTTGGAATCGTTCCGATAGATTTGTGACGAGAACATTGTTCTTGGTGCCTCCTGTCATTTAGGGTTGTGGCAGTGTCCCTGGGAGTTGAGCTCCGAGGTGTTGTCGTCACAATTTTATCATTGAGATTCTGGAATACCTGAGTTTCGCCGACATCGAAAACCTCTTTTATGCAGTTGTTGGTGAGATAACCTCGACGCCACCCAGTACTGGGGCGGGAGTTCGGGAGTATTGCCATAACTTGTATAACGGATGCTTTTCGAAGGTTGAGGTAGATGCTTTCCGAAGGTTTCTCGGTTATGTGTTGAAGGATGGATACAGCTGGATGTAGGATTTGCTAGATTTGGGTGAGATATTATGCTTCCCCTGTATCCCCAACACCTGATTGCATAACCGGAAAGGTTCGGGAGTTTCATAGGTGGGAATTCTTGTAGCTCTAGTTCTTCTTCCGCGGATATTTGGATTGGGATTGGGTAATCCTCACCAAGTATTCGTTCTTGTCCGTACCTTGTTGTTTCTCTTCTACCTCAATTCTAAGTGGCTTCTCAATTTATGGAAATGTGACCATTTCAATTGGAATGCATTCGTTCATTTTGTTCGGATGTGAAGACTTTATGTTGCAATTTCAATCCGTTCGATTCAGCTTGAATATTTGTCTGTCAAGATGCTAACGGATGTCAGCCTCTTCAGGATGGCTCCTCCAACGCGCACGACCCCGAATCCTGATCCGCCACCACCACCTCCACCTCCGGAGGCATGGAAAGCTATGATGGCCGCTACCAATGCAAACACGCAGTTGATCATGCAACTTCTTCAAGAGCGCAACCAAGGGAACCAGGGTCATGGCAACAATCAGAATCAGTTTGCTACACTCAACCAGTTCCTCGCTAACCAGCCAAAGACCTTCAGCAATTGTGTTGAGGCAACAGACGCTGATGATTGGCTTGTGCACATATGCAAGCATTTCGAGTGCAGTAACGTCAGGCCTGAGGACTTTGTCAAGTTTGCCTCCTTCCAACTCAAATACCAAGCTGCATAATGGTAACATCATGTTTCAGAAGCTCGCCCGTTTTGCTAAGCAAGACGTCCCTGGCGAGAAGAGCATGATTTACCAGTTCAGGGGTGGTCTCAGAGAAGAACTCCAGCTAGCTCTCGTCCTCTTTGAGCCAAAGAAGTACGATGAGTTCTACAATATGGCAATGAAGCAAGAGGCTGCCCAACTGAAGTGCGATGCTTCCAAGAAGCGAGTCAGAGATGCAACTCCTTCTTCCTCAACTCAAGTGGCTAAGCAGCAAAAGTATTGGCTTCCTCCTCCGTTCCATCAGCCTTATCAGTAGAAGAGCAAAGGTGGCAGTGGATCTTCCCACCCACCCAACCCTGGCTTTCAGAACAAGACTTCGTCTCAAGCTCCAAGATCAAGTGCTCCGTATCACCGTCCGCTTTCAGAGGTCATGTGCAACAAGTGCCAACAGAAGGGTCACTATGCCAACAAATGCTTCAATCAGAGGCGTCTTCCTCCTCCTCCTGTGAGATCGGAAAGTACCGCAGTGGTCAAGCATAACCCCAAGCACGCCAAGGTCAACTTGTTGAATGCAGCTCAGGCAGAGGACTCGCCAGATGTGATTATGGGTAACCTTCCTGTTAACGATGTTCCTGCAAAAGTACTTTTTGACACTGGTGCATCGCATTCTTTCTTGTCATTCCCATTTGCATCGAAGCACAATGTTGATACTGAGGTTATGCCCAAAGTCATGCAAGTTGTTTCTCCCGGCAAGCTTTTGACTTCTAGTTTGGTTGCTCCCGATGTCTCTATCACGTTGGGCGACTACAAGTTTCTGTCCTCTCCAGTGGTCCTTGGCAACTCGGATATTGATCTTATTCTCGGAATGGATTGGCTTTCTAAGCACAAGGCTCATCTTGATTGTGCTGCCAGGCAGATTCAATTGACTCATTCGTCTGAGGATGTAATTGTCTTTGCCGCTCGTGATGATACCATCCGTCTATTTTCTCTCAATGAGAAGGGTGAACTGGATGCCATCTCTCAAATTCCAGCCGTTTGTGAATATCAAGACGTCTTTCCAGAAGAGCTTCCAGGAATGCCTCCGCACCGGCCAGTTGAATTCGTCATCGATCTTGAGCCTGGCACGGAACCTGTTTGCAAACGTCCTTACAAGCTTGGACCTGAAGAGTTGAAGGAGCTGAAGAAGCAACTTGATATTCAAGAGCGAATGGGTCTCATCCGACCTAGTTCTTCTCCATGGGGTTGTGGAGTTCTTTTTGTGAAGAAGAAGGATGGAACGGACCGACTCTGTGTCGACTACCGTCCATTGAACAAGAAGACTATAAAGAACAAGTACCCACTTCCCAACATCAACGAGCTGTTTGAACAACTCAAAGGTGCTCAAGTATTCTCAAAGCTTGATCTCTGTATGGGCTATCACCAGATCCAAATTCGTGAGCAAGATAATCCCAAGACAGCTTTCAGAACAAGCTATGGTTCATATGAATATACTGTCATGTCTTTTGGCCTCGTCAACGCTCCGCCAACTTTCTCTCGCATGATGAACTTCATCTTCAACCCCTACACAAATGACTTTGTCTTGGTCTACCTCGATGACATTTTGGTCTTTTCCAAGAACAAGGAAGATCATGCAAAGCACTTGCGTTTGGTGCTGGATAAGCTCAGAGAACATCAGTTCTACGCCAAGTTTTCAAAGTGCGAGTTTTGGCTCGATGAGGTTCTCTATCTTGGGCATATCATCTCTGCCAAGGGCATAGCGTGAATCCTGAGAAGGTGTCTGCAATTGTGAATTGGGAACCACCTCGGAACATGAAGCAACTCCGCAGCTTCCTTGGTCTCGCAAGCTATTGTCGAAGGTTCGTTGAGAACTTCTCAAAGATCGCGAAGCCTCTTTCAAACCTTCTCCAGAAGCACGTCAAGTACGTTTGGTCTCCTGAATGTGACATCGCTTTGAACACCTTGAAAGAGAAATTAGTCACTGCTCCAGTTCTGACTCCTCCTGATGAATCCAAACCGTTCGAGGTCTTCTGTGATGCCTCTCTTCAAGGTCTTGGTGCAGTGTTGATGCAAGAGAAGAAAGTTGTGGCCTATACTTCTCGCCAGTTGAAGCCCAATGAAAAGAACTACCCCACTCATGACCTCGAGTTGGCGGCAGTTGTTCATGCTCTTTTGACTTGGAGACATCTCTTATTGGGAAGAAAAGTGGACATCTTCACTGACCACAAGAGTCTCAAGTACATCTTCACTCAGCCTAATCTCAACCTCAGGCAGACTCGTTGGGTTGAAATGATTCAAGAGTATAATTCGAGCATCGAATACACTCCAGGCAAGGCCAATGTAATTGCTGATGCATTGAGCAGGAAGGCTTACTGCAACAGTTTGATTCTCAAGCCTTACCAACCCGAGCTTTGTGAAGCTTTCCGCAAACTCAATCTACAAGTTGTTCCTCAAGGTTTCCTCGCCAACCTTCAAGTCTCTCCTACTTTGGAAGATCAGATTCGCGAGGCTCAACTTCTTGATGCTATGGTGAAGAAGGTGAAGATTGGGATTGCCAAGAGTCAACCCAAGTACAAGTGCTATCGCCTTGATGACAAGGATACTCTATTCTTCGAGGATCGCATTGTTGTGCCTAAAGGTGACCTTCGTAAAGTCATTATGAACGAGGCTCACAATTCACTCCTCTCCATCCACCCTGGGAGCACAAAAATGTACCATGACCTCAAGCAGGCATATTGGTGGACTCGAATGAAGCGTGAGATTGCTCAGTTCGTGAATGAATGTGATGTTTGCAGAAGAGTGAAGGCAGAACACCAACGACCAGTTGGTCGCCTCCAACCTCTTGCCATTCCAGAATGGAAGTTTGACCACATTGAGATGGACTTCGTGACTGGATTTCCAAAGTCCAAGTGTGGCAATGATGCTATCTTCGTTGTCATCGACAAACTCACTAAAGCGGCTCACTTTCTGCCTATCAAAGAATCCATCACAGCAGCTCAATTGGCAGAGCTTTATACCTCTTGGATTGTCTCTCTGCACGGCATTCCGCAGTTGATATCTTCAGATCGTGGTAGCATCTTCACCTCAAAGTTTTGGGATTCTTTTCAGAAGAGGCCATGGGCACCAACATCCGTTTCAGCACAGCTTTTCATCCCCAAACTAGCGGCCAAGTCGAGCGTGTCAATCAGATTCTTGAAGATATGCTCAGGGCTTGCGTTATCTCCTTCGGTATGAAGTGGGAAGATTGCCTTCCTTATGCTGAGTTCTCCTACAACAACAGCTTTCAAGCGAGTTCGGGCAAGGCCCCATTTGAAATTCTCTATGGCAGGAAGTGTCGTACTCCTCTCAACTGGTCAGAGACTGGTGAACGTCAACATCTTGGAAATGACTTGATCACAGAGGCAGAAGAGATGTGCAAAGTCATTCGTGATAACCTCAAAGTTGCGCAATCACGCCGGAAGAGCTACTACGATAGTAAGCATCGTGATTTGGCTTTCGAGATAGGAGACCATGTTTACCTCCGCGTCTCCCCAATGAAAGGTACTCATCGCTTCGGTATCAAAGGGAAGCTTGCCCCTAGATACGTGGGTCCTTTCAAGATCGTCAGCAAGAGAGGCGATCTCGCCTATCAACTCGAGCTTCCCTCCAACTTTGCAAACGTGCACGACGTGTTTCAAGTGTCTCAACTCCACAAGTGCTTCAAGACCCCTGACCGCACCGTCAACTTCGAAGACATTGATCTCCAAGAAGACCTTTCTTATCATGAGCACCCAGTTGCTATTCTTGAAGAAACTGAGCGCAAGACTCGCAACAAGTCAATCAAATTCCTCAAAGTCAAGTGGTCACACCATTCCGACCGTGAAGCCACCTGGGAACGCGAGGACCACCTCCGTTCTGAGTACCCGGAGTTTTTCCAGTCCTAGATCTCGGGACGAGATCCTTTTGTAGTGGTGGAGTGTTGTAACACCCCGGATGTAATTTACCTTATATGTATTCCAACTCTTACCGTTTCCGGCGCTAAGTTATTTTATTTCCTCATTGTCGGGTTTTTGTCTCCATGTGTTGTTGTCTTTGTCATGCATCTCATATCATGTCATCATGTGCATTGCATTTGCATACGTGTTCGTCTCATGCATTCGAGCATTTTCCCCGTTGTCCGTTTTGCATTCCGGCGCTCCTATGTCCTTCGGTGGTCCTTTCTACCTCTTTTTCGTGTGTGGGGGTTAAACATTTTCGGATTGGACCGATACTTGTCATGCGGCCTTGGTTTACTACCGGTAGACCGCCTGTCAAGTTTCGTGCCATTTGGACTTCGTTTGATACTCCAACGGTTAACCGAGGGATCAAAAAGGCCTCGTGTGTGTTGCAGCCCAACACCCTTCCAATTTGGCCCAAAACCCACTTAAACCTCTCCCATCATCTAGAGCGTTCGATCACGATCGCGTGGCCGAAAACCGCACCTCATTTGGAGACTCCTAACTCCTCCTACCTCTATAAATAGACCCCTCCATGAAATTTTCGGATCTTCCCCTACCCTAACCCTAATTTTTCGCTCCTCCGCGCACTAGACGTGTCCGGCCCGTGCCGGACAACGTCCGCCGCCACCGCCAGCCAATCAGGGGCCGACACCTGTCCCTCCGCGCGCCCACTTCGCCGCGCCGCCGCCCGGCCCGCTCGGCCCGCGGGAGGCCCCGCGGCCCGTTGCTACAGCGCCGCCCGACGCTGCTTCATTCCCGACGCCGCTCCGCCGCCTGCCGGCGTCGCTCCGCCTCGCCGCCGCAGATCCGGCCGCCGGAACCCGCCCGCGGTGAACTCCTCCATCGGCGTCGTTCCGTCTGCGGTGACCGAGCCCGTCGCCGCCTGCCATCGTCGTGTCGGCGCCGCCTCCTCGCCGCCATCTTCCTCTCCCTCTCCGGCCACGGGCGCCAGGTCCGGCGACGACCTCCTCTGGCCGGCCAGGCTCCGGCGACGACGAACTCCGGCGACCCCGATCTGCTACAGTGTCGAATCCTGATCCAGATCTAAAAACCTCGGTTGACTTTTTCCTCCCCGAACCCTAGTTATTTTGCAATCTTTGACATGCCATAACTCTGCATCCGTAGCTCCGATTCGTGTGTGTAGCATATCAAAATGTTCGCCTCGACGAGTACATAATTTCATATCATTGCATCATTTTCATTTGAGCTCATCTTGATGCCCGAAATGCTGTTGGAAGAGGGCTATGTGATGAATTTGTCAGATCTGTTTCAGCAAATGGCCTCTTGTCATTTTTGCCATGATTAATGTGTGCATGCTATGATCCTGAGTTCTACATGTGTTTTGTTATATGCCATGCCATCTTTACAGGGGTGCTTGCCATGTATTTTTGTGATATTTGTGGTGACTAGCACAAGCTTGCAAAGTAGCGTATTCGTTGATGCTGATTTCAGGGACTTAGCATTTCACTAAGTCCTTGTCCTGATTTTGCTTTTATGCCATATGTTCATGTTGTTTCCTAGTGATTCGTGCCTCTTTTGAGGATGATCAGTAAGAATGTTTTGTTAATATTGTTGTGCTCTATCCATCCATGTCTTTCTTAGCAATTATGGAGCACCCTAGCTTGAGTCAATCGAGCTCTACTTTTGCTATAAAATGATCCTGGCAGATTGTTGACATGTTTAGCGATTTTGCCGAGGATGTTGCTATTGATCCGTGCATGCTATGTTATTGTTCTTGCCATGTCTAGCTTCTATGCCATGTCTTCTTCATGGGTGTATGCTTAGTTTGTCATGCCATGCTCTGTAGAGAGTGCATCGAGCTCGTAAACATGCCTACTCGTTAACTGTTTTGCATGCTCCAGTTTTTCACCAAGTCTGAATCTGTTTGTGTTTTTGCTATGTTCACATGCTTCCAATTGTATTTTTTGATCCCTTTTGGCTCAAGGTCACTAAGGGACTTTTGTTAAGTGCTTTGATTAAGTTCATGCCATGCCTTGCTTTGCCATGTTAAGTTCCTGTAGCATGTAGTTTTCATGCTCTAAAGTTTGCTTCCTGATGATAAATTCCAGACTTGTGTTAATTTCACTAAGTCTGAAACCTGTTATCATTTGCACTTTTGCCATGCTTGTTTGAACCTGTTAGTGGATGAATTAGCCGTAGCTCAGTGTTCATCTTTTGTCAAGCATCATGTGTGGATCTCTGCCATGTATTTTGTTGTCATGTTTGAGTGCTGTAGCATATTTATCTTGATGCATTTAGTTGGTTACTTGCTGATTATCGCAGACCGGTGCCATATTTGTTTTGCTTGCCATTTCCAAACCGTGCATCCGATTCCGGTGATCTTTATATCGATTTCAACCGAAATCACCTCACCTTTCCAGTGGCACTCTTGGATTTACAAGTTGAGGCCAGGTTCAATCATTCCTTGTCAAATCAGGCATATGCATCACATATCGCATCCCGCATATCATACCATGTTTGCATCATATTGCTTGAGCATTGCACGTGGTTGATTGTGTTCCGTTTGCTTGTTGTTCTTGTTTGGGTAGAGCCGGGAGACGAGTTCGCGAACGAGGAGCCCGTTGAGTTCGCTTACGAGGATCAAGTCAACTCTGACAACTTTGCAGGCAAGATGACCATACCCTCGAAATCACTTTTATCTTTGCTTGTTAGATGCTCGCTCTTTTGCTATGCCTATGCTACGATGCCTAAAACTTGCTTATAATGCCTCCCAATTGCCATGTCAAACCTCTAACCCACCATGTCCTAGCAAACCGTTGTTTGGCTATGTTACCGCTTTGCTCAGCCCCTCTTATAGCGTTGCTAGTTGCAGGTGGAGATTGGAGATCGTTCCTTGTTGGAACATGTTTATTGTTGGGATATCACAATATTATCTTGTTTATCTTAATGCACCTATATACTTGGTAAAGGGTGGAAGGTTCGGCCTTTTGCCTAGTGTTTTGTTCCACTCTTGCCGCCCTAGTTTCCATCATATCGGTGTTATGTTCCCAGATTTTGCGTTCCTTACACGGTTGGGTTATAATGGGAACCCCTTGACAGTTCGCCTTGAATAAAACTCCTCCGGCAATGCCCAACCTTGGTTTTGCCATTTTCCACCTAGCCTCTTTTCCCTTGGGTTTCCGGAGCCCAAGGGTCATCTTTATTAACCCCCCCCCCGGGCCAGTGCTCCTCTGAGTGTTGGTCCAAACAGATCCACTTGCAGCGCCACCTTGGGGAAACTTGAGGGTTGGTTTTAGTTGTACGTAGTGTTCATCTGAGTGTGCCCTGAGAACGAGATATGTGCAGCTCCTATCGGGATTTGTCGGCACATTCGCGCGATGTTGCTGGACTTGTTTTACCATTGTCGAGGATGTCTTGTAACTGGGATGCCGAGTCTGATCGGGCTGTCTTGGGAGAAGGAATATCCTTCGTTGACTGTGAGAGCTTGTGATGGGCTAAGTTGGGACTCCCCTGCAGGGATTTGAACTTTTGAAAGCCGTGCCCGCGGTTATGGGCAGATGGGAATTTGTTAATGTCCGGTTGTAGATAACCTGAACTTAACTTAATTAAAAGGAATCAACCGCGTGTGTAACCGTGATGGTATCTTCTCGATGGAGTCCGGGAAGTGAACACGGTGTTGGAGTTATGCTTGACGTAGGTTGTTCTAGGATCACTTCTTGATCATAGTTGTTCGACCGTGCTTTTGCCTTCTCTTCTCGCTCTCTTTTGCGAATATGTTAGCCACCATATATGCTAGTCGCTTGCTGTAGCTCCACCTCATACCTTTGTCTTACCTATAAGCTTAAATAGTCTTGATCGCGAGGGTGTGAGATTGCTGAGTCCCCGTGACTCACAGTTTACTTCCAAACCAGATGCAGGGACCGATGATACCGCTCCAGGCAATGCGCTTGAGCTCAAGTGGGAGTTCGATGAAGACTCTCGTCGTTACTATGTGTCTTTCCCAGATGATCAGTAGTGGTGCCCAGTTGGGGCTATCGGGGACCGTGTCGCATGTGGGGGTTGATCTTTATTTTGGTACCGTAGTCGGACCATGAGTGTATTGGATGAATGTAATGTTATTCATGTATTTGTGTGACATGGCAAGTGTAAGCCAACTATGTTTCCTTTCCCCTTTTATTTATATTACATGGGTTGTTTTGCGAAGATTACCTCACTTGCGACATTGCTTTCAATGCGGTTATGCCTCTAAGTCGTGCTTCGACACGTAGGAGATATAGCCGCATCGAGGGCGTTACATGTATGTTCATCAGGAGATCCATGGATGGATTTTGTACTACTTTGTTTATGTTGATGATTCGTTGAATTACCATTCAATGTTTTGATACTTTGTTGTGTGGTGAAACATACGATAAGGTGATGTTCTTACTTGAATAAGCAACCTACTTATGATTATACCTCTCTACAAGCATCCGCAAATACAAGAAAGTAATTAAGAGAATAATCTAACCATAGCAATAAATTATAGGGTTTCATGACCCCTCACGCAACAATTCATAAACTTAGGTTATGGTAATATCTGCCACTCTGGCCACCCAACCATAAACAAACTAATTACATGATGCTCTTCTCTATGCCCTTAGAGGTGAACTGGTGTGCGGTCGATGTTTCCACAACACCACCAGAGAATAACACCACAACCCAATCAAAAACTGAACTAGATTCAACTTCACAAGATTACTAGTAACAAGAATTACCTCGTGTCCTCAAGAACGTAACAAACTACTCACAACAAATCATATGGATCATGATTAGTGGAGATGAATATATGATTAAAAATATGAACATATGACTTCTAAGCATCAATTACAAGGAGTAATTAACACCCCGAACTACTAGTAGTAAATGATTTGAGAAGAAAGTTCATAGAACGGAAAGATGGATGAAGAAGGTTGATGGACATTCCGATGTTGATGGAGATGATGATCGGAGTATTGGTAATGAAGATGAATTTGAATTCCCCCTTCTAGAGGGATGGATCTCCAGCAGAATTAGCTTGTCGGATGGCAAAAGTTGCTCCGCCTCTGTACCCACGCGGCGGCGGAGGACAAATCCCAGAAAAAATCCATTGAGTTTTTAGTATAGATGTGAATTTTGGCAAAAGGGCGTTGGAAGGCGGTGGATAGGGGCTCCACGCGGCAGACCGACGCACTCTAGGGGGCGTGTGGAGGCCCCATGCCCCCTCTCTGACCCATCTTTTGGCCGATGGCTTCTTTTCCTCCAAAAAAATTCAATAATTTTTTGACCCTTTTGGAGCTCTAGAAGAATACTTTTTCTTCTATTTTTTATTTTGACCCTGTTTTCCAGTTGTCCCGTATTTTTGATAATTTCTCTCTCCTTGTGTTGCATGGAAATTGAAGTGGAAAAGGCATTAGAATTGAGCACGATGTGCAAAATATCATTGATAAAATAGTAAATTATAATAAGAAATAGTGATGCAACGTATTAGAGCTCGGGCTATAATTGACTCTTAATCTACAGTCTGCTTCTGTGGGAGTCCTGGATTAGGGGGTCTCCGGACAGCCGGACTATCTCCATTGGCCAGACTGATAGACCATGAAGATACAAGATTGAAGACTTCGTCTCATGTCCGGATGGGACTCTACTTGGCATGGAAGGCAAGCTAGGCGATACGTATATGGATATCTCCTCCTTTGTAACCGACCTTGTGTAACCCTAACCCTCTCCGGTGTCTATATAAACCGAAGGGTTTTAGTTCGTAGGACAACAATCACAACATACAATCATACCATAGGCTAGCTTCTAGGGTTTAGCCTCTCTGATCTCATGGTAGATCTACTCTTGTACTACCCATATCATCAACATTAATCAAGCAGGATGTAGGGTTTTACCTCCATCAAGAGGGCCCGAACTTGGGTAAAACTTCGTGTCCCCTGCCTCCTGTTACCATCCGGCCTAGACGCACAGTTCGGGACCCCCTACCCGAGATCCGCCGGTTTTGACACCGACATTGGTGCTTTCATTGAGAGTTCCTCTGTGTCATCGCCGTTAGGCTTGATGGCTCCTACTATCATCGATGAGACTTTTCTTCCCGGACAGATCTTCGTATTCGGTGGCTTTGCACTGTGGGCTAATTCACTTGGCCATCTGGAGCAGATTGAAAGCTACGCCCCTGGCCATCAGGTCAGATTTGGAAGTTTGAACTACACGGCCGACATCCGCGGAGACTTGATCTTCGAGGGATTCGAGCCACAGCCGGGCACGCCGCACTGTCGCGATGGGTATGACCTAGCTCTGCCGCCGAACAGTACCCCAAAGGCCGCGCCCGCATCTGCTCCGACCCTTATCTCGGAGCAAACTGCGCCAATCGAGGACGGGTGGTTAGACACCGCCTCAGGGGCTGTAGTCTCAACGGCGATCGAGCCAAACACCAGCATAATCCTCTGCGCAGCCCGTGACACTAAGGTGCCGGACTCTTTTTCTGACTCCGAACCGCCCGCGCCCCTGCCAATCGAATCTGATTGGGTGCCGATTATGGAATTCACCGCCACAGATATCTTTCAGCACTCGCCCTTTGGCGACATTCTGAATTCACTAAGGTCCCTCTCTTTGTCAGGAGAGCCCTGGCCGGATTATGGCCAACGGGATTGGGACGCATACGATGAAGAAATTCGACGCCCACCCACCACCCACTTCGTAGCCACTGTCGATGATTTAACCGACATGCTCGACTTCGACTCCGAAGACATCGACGGTATGGACGACGATGTAGGAGACAAACATGAACCAGCACCTATAGGGCACTGGAAAGCCACCTCGTCATATGACATATACATGGTGGATACACCCAATGAAGGCAATGGCAACGAGATAACGGAGGATGACCCCTCCAAGAAGCAACCCAAGCGCCGACGTCAGCGGCGCCGCTCTAAGTCCCGCCAAAGCAAAAGTGGTGATACCGGCACAGGAGATAATAATACTCCGGACAGTGCCGAAGACAACAACAATCCCCTCCAAGAGTTAGAGCAGGAGGATGAAGGAGCCAGCTCTCCTGAGAGAGCGGCAGATGGAGAGGAGGAGGATGACAATTACATCCCCCCCTCCGAAGACGAGGCAAGCCTCGGCGACGATGAATTCGCCGTCCCAGAGGATCCCGTCGAACAAGAGCGCTTCAAGCGCCGGCTTATGGCCACGGCAAATAGCCTGAAGAAAAAGCAGCATCAGCTTCAAGCTGATCAAGATCTGCTAGCTGACAAATGGACTGAAGTCCTCGCGGCTGAGGAATATAAACTCGAGCGCCCCTCCAAGAGTTACCCAAGGCGCAGGTTACTACCCCGACTGGAGGAAGAAGCGTATGCCACGGCTGATCGGCCACCTCGTGGCCGCGATAGAGAGGCATTCTAGCCAAAAGCTCAGCCTCCACCCCAATGCCATTCAAATAAAAAGGCATGTGGAGATACGCTAGACCTGCGAGACATGTTGGAGGACAAGGCAAAACATTCAAGATCGATCTACGGATCACGAGGGCGCACCACCCTGCGAGATGACAAACGTCACGCCGGATACATTAAAAGCAAACCCGGTCGGGCCAAACACAGCGGGCAAGACCCATTCGAGCTGCGTCGAGATATAGCCCAATACAGAGGCGCCGCACACCCCTTATGCTTCACAGACGAAGTAATGAAACATCAATTCCCAGAAGGTTTCAAACCTGTAAACATTGAATCATACGACGGCACAACAGATCCCACAGTATGGATTGAGGACTTCCTCCTCCACATCCACATGGCCCGTGGTGATGACTTACACGCCATCAAATACCTCCCACTAAAGCTTAAAGGACCAACGCGGCATTGGCTTAACAGCTTGCCAGCGGACTCCATTAGCTGTTGGGAAGATCTGGAAGCCGCATTCCTCGACAACTTTCAAGGCACTTATGTGCGACCACCAGACGCCGATGATTTGAGCCACATAATTCAGCAGCCAGAAGAGTCGGCCAGGCAGTTCTGGACTCGGTTCCTTACAAAGAAAAATCAAATCGTCGACTGTCCGGATGCGGAGGCCTTAGCGGCTTTCAAGCACAACATCCAAGATGAGTGGCTAGCCCGGCACCTTGGTCAGGAAAAGCCGAAATCTATGGAAGCTCTCACGACACTCATGACCCGCTTTTGTGCGGGAGAAGACAGCTGGTTGGCTCGCAGTAATAACATATCAAAAAAACATGGTACCTTAGATACCAAGGACGGCAATAGTAGGCCGCATCGCAACAAGCATAAGCGCCGCATTAACAGCGAAAATACTGAGGATACGGCAGTCAATGCCGGATTCAAAGGCTCTAAACCCGGTCAGCGGAAAAAGCCATTCAAACAAAGTACGCCGGGTCCGTCCAGCTTGGACCATATACTCGATCGCTCGTGTCAAATACACGGCACCCCAGGCAAGCCAGCCAATCACACCAACAGGGATTGTTGGGTGTTCAAGCAGGCTGGCAAGTTAATTGCCGAAAACAAGGACAAGGGGCCGCATAGCGATGACGAGGAGGAACCCCGGCAGCCGCACACTGGAGGACAGAAAAGGTTTCCCCCGCAAGTGCGGACGGTGAACATGATATACACAACCCACATCCCCAAGAGGGAGCGGAAGCGTGCGCTCAGGGACGTATATGCGTTGGAGCCAGTCGCCCCAAAGTTCAACCCTTGGTCCTCCTGCCCGATCACCTTCAATCGCAGGGACCACCCCACTAGTATCCGTCATGGTGGATTTGCCGCACTAGTCCTAGACCCAATCATCGACGAATTTCACCTCACTCGAGTCCTTATGGACGGCGGCAGCAGCCTGAACCTGCTTTATCAGGACACAGTGCACAAAATGGGTATAGACCCCTCAAGGATCAAACCCACAAAAACGACCTTTAAGGGCGTTATCCAGGCATAGAGGCCCATTGCACAGGCTCAATTACACTGGAAGTGGTCTTCGGATCCCCGGATAACTTCAGAAGCGAAGAGTTAATCTTCGATATAGTCCCGTTCCGCAGTGGTTATCATGCGCTGCTCGGGCGAACCGCATTTGCTAGATTCAATGCGGTACCGCATTATGATTACCTCAAGCTCAAGATGCCAGGACCCCGCGGGGTTATTACAGTTAATGGAAACACAGAGCGCTCCCTCCGAACAGAGGAGCACACCGCGGCCCTCGCAGCAGAAGCGCAAAGCAGCCTCTCAAGGCAATCAGCCAGTTCGGCGTTTCAAAGCCCGGACACCTTCAAGCGCGCTCGAGGCAATCGGCAAATAGACCGCCTGGCGCGATCTGAGCTCGCGTAGCAATACGGCGGCCACCCCAATCCCATCCCAACGGCGATATTCGTGCCGCGCGTACATAATTACGCATTAAAAACCATGGGCATAGGGGGGAGGGGGGCACAACTGCGGCACGCCCCAAAACGCGGCCTAAACTGCACTAGGGGCTTCCCATTTGGTTATTTTTTCTTTTTTCAGGACCTTAATCTCTAGAAACACTGTCCGACAGCACTATTGCCGAACACATGATGCAGCAACCAAGAAGGCAGACAACTACGTTATACAACGGAATTCCCAGGTTGATCTCACATTTCATATCATCCCTCAGCTCGCCCTTGGAAGGGACTTAGTCCTACTTTTTGCTTATCGCACTATCTGTATCACTGCTTTAACGCAGCTTTTTAATAAACAATGCATTACATTACGACCATTATTGCATTATATATATATGTGTGTGTGTGTGTTCATTAACGACGCCTTGCAACCGTACACTTTGGTACGGCCAATACACCAGGGGCTCACGTACCCCATAATGCGGTGTGAAAAGTCTGAACACTTTCACAAGTGTGGCACCCCAAACTTATAGCATTATATGCATCAGCTCCGAATCATGTCTTTGGTCAAATGTTGGGTTTGCCCGGCTCCTCTGTTTTGGTACCTTACGTTCCGCTCTATCGGCTAAGGTAGCGCTAGGAGAACTACTGCGATTGTGCCCCGGTTCTTCCGGGCTGAGCACCTCGGTAGAGAAAGCTAAAACTGACTGTCATGATAAGGTGAGAGACTGGTCGCTGTTCGGCGAGGTTTTTCGAGTCCCTAAAGACTTATGCCGCTTAGGGCGAGGGGCCGGTCCTGTCCGGCTTAAAGGCGTGTATCGCGCCCCGAATTCGGCCTTCCGAATACCAGGGGCTTCGCTGAAATTTAAAATTATAGAATTATATGGCTAAGTGAGAGTGATAAAGCAATATTAGTCCGGTTGCCTTGTTCATTGTGCTGAGCACCTCCCTCGAAGTACCCAAATATGGGAACAAGAGTGCTCAGGTTTATCCCGAACACCCCAGCACTAGCGGCATGGGGGCAGAAGCCGAGGACTAGCCATCTCTCAGATTCGATAAACAGCCAAACAGAAGGTAATATTTTAAATTCAAACAAGCGTTGCATAGCGCATATGAAACAAGTTTTCATAAATACAGGATAAAACGAGCAAGTTTACTCAAATATTACATCTTTCGAACACTCATCCGCGATAAGACGGGCACCCGACAGAACACCCTCGTAATACATCTCGGGGTGGCGGTGCTCCTTGCCCTCCGGCGGCCCCTCCTTGATCAGCTTCACGGCGTCTAGCTTGACCCACTGCATTTTTACACGGGCGAAAGCCCGGCGTGCACCTTCAATGCAGACGGATCGCTTGACAACCTCCAGCTGTGGGCAGGCATCCACAAGCCGCCTCACCAGGCCGAAGAAGCTGTTCGGAAGGGCGACGCCAGGCCACAGCCGGACTATAAAGCCCTTCATGGCCTGATCGGCCACCTTATGTAGCTCGACCATCTGCTTCAGCTGGTCGCTCATCGGCACCGGATGTTCAGCCTCAGCATACTAAGACCAGAACAGCTTCTCCGTCGAGCTTCCGTCCTCGGCCTGATAAAATTATGCGGCATCGGACATACTGCGGGGCAAATCTGCGAATGCTCCTGAAGAGCTCCGGATCCGGGTAAGTAATCGGTAATTTACTTTTACATGCTTGCTTTGCATATAGAAAGCCTTACCCGCCGCTATCTTCTTCATCGTCGATCTCCTGGAGGGCCTTCTGGGCCTCGGCCTTGGCACTCTTTGCACTCTCAAGGGCCGCGGCAAGGTCAGACTCCCGCGTCTTCGAGTCAAGCTCCAACGCCTCGTGCTTTGTCACGAGAGCCTGGAGCTCTTGCTGCACCTCGCCCACCCGAGCCTCGTGCTTCTCTCGCTCGGTGCGCTCCTTGGCCGCTGTATCTTCAGCCTTGGTTAGCGCTTGCTTCAGGGTCGCCACCTCGGTCGAGGCCCCTGGCAAACATACAACGATCCTGTCATTTTGCAATCGCGTACTTTTTATACATACATATCTATAGACGGAGTATTACTTACCCTTGTTCTCCTCGAGCTGCCTCTTGGCAAGGCCGAGCTCTTTCTTGGACCCCTCGAGATCCTGCTTCAGTACGGCGACCTCTGCAGTTAGTGCGGCGGACGCCAGCAACGAAGCCTGCATATGCATATTGACATACTTATATTAGACTCATGCGATATTATTTGATCCTTTGTCCGGCTTTTCTTTGTGAACACCGAACAAAGCATCAGGGGCTACTGTCTATGCCGTAATATTTCTACTACATTTTAAACACACTTACCTCAAAGCCTATTAGAAGGCTGGCACAGGCTTCAGTCAATCCGCTCTTGGTGGACTGAACCTTCTGGATCACCGCACTCATGATAGTGCAGTGCTCCTCGTCGATGGAAGCGCTGTGAAGCGCTTCCAGCAGATTATCCGGTGCCTCTGGATGGACAGAGGTCACTGGCACAGGCGTTTTGCCCCTCTTAGAAGGAGGCCGCCTGCTCGAGTCCGGAACCGCTGGAGGGTCCAGCACGGTGTTCGGCTGAGGGCCGAACTCGGAGCTCTCGGGGGCCCCGTCCCCGCGGCTCCCGGAGTCCGGAAGGTCGCCTTGAGGCGCCTCCGGGACTGTCTCCCCTTGATCTGGTGCCTCTTGAGACAACACCTCGGCGTCGTTGGCAGGATGAGGGGAGGTGGCGGTCGGGACTGGATCGCTATCCATGTCCGACGAGCCCAGGGAGCCGTCCGATGATACCTCGATATTGGCTCGGGGCGGCCTGCATAATTGTGTTCGGCGTTAGGGAAAGTAGTGCGACAAAGGAATCCTATGGGTAACTTTGGTATCCGAATACTTACGATCTCCCCGGGGGCTTGGCCCTGGGCAACCACTCGTCTTCACTTTCGTCGGCGGTGGTGGAGCTGTCTGGAAGGAGAGTCCTTCCCTTCTTGGACCCTCCGGCCTCCCCAGTTGGGGTGGCCTTCCTTTTCTTGTCTCCCCCAGTCGGTGGGGGAGCATCTTCTTCCTCTTCCTCGTCTTCAGGGGAAGAGTGCGCCGCAGAGTCATCGGACGGTAAGTCCGACAATGCCTGGCGTCGAGAACTCTTTCGAGTTTCCTCGGCCTTCTTGGTCTTCTCCGGCACCTTATAAGGGGCCGGAGTCAGCATCTTCGCCAGAAGAGCGTCTGTGGGGCCTTCGGGCAAAGGAGCTGGATAGTCGATCTGTCCGGCCATCTTCTGCTAGTCCTGTCAATGGTCCGGGAGTTTAGATCCCGCATAGAGCCAATCTATATAAAAAATAAGTATCCTGTGAAAGGTAAAGCAGCTTACCGCACTAGCTTGGCGCTTCGCGCTGAATCCGTGATCCTCAGTGATAGGGGAGGGACCTCGGCACTTTTAAACAGCACCCTCCAGGCGTCTTCATGAGTTGTGTCGAAGAGCCTGTTCAGAGTCCGGTGCTGCGCCGGATTGAAGTCCCACAAGGTGAACTCCCGTTGTTGGCACGGGAGTATCCGGCGGATGAGCATAACCTGGACTATGTTGACAAGCTTGAGCTTCTTGTCCACCATGTTTTGAATACATGTTTGGAGTCCGGTCAGCTCTTTCGAACTACCCCAGGACATGCCCTTCTCTTTCCAGGAGGTAAGCCGCATGGGGATGCCAGATCGGAACTCGGGGGTCGCTACCCATGCGGGGTCGCGCGGCTCGGTGATATAGAACCACCCCGATTGCCACCCATTTATGGTTTCCACAAAGGAGCCCTCGAGCCATGTTATGTTGGGCATCTTGCCCACCATGGCGCCTCCGCACTCCGCCTGGCGGCCGCCCACCACCTTCGGCTTGACGTTGAAGGTCTTCAGCCATAAGCCAAAGTGGGGCTTGATGCGGAGGAAGGCCTCGCACACGACGATAAACGCCGAGATGTTGAGGATGAAGTTCGGGGCCAGATCCTGGAAATCCAGGCCGTAATAAAACATGAGCCCCCGAACGAAGGGATGGAGAGGGAATCCCAGTCCATGGAGGAAATGGGTGAGGAATACCACCACCTCATGGGGCCTGGGGGTGGGGATGAGCTGCCCCTCATCTGGGAGCCGGTGCGCGATGTCGTTGGACAGGTATCCGGCTCTCCTCAGTTTCTTGATGTCTCCCTCCATGATGGAGGAGACCATCTGTTGGGGAACGTAGCAGAAATTCAAAATTTTCCTACGTGTCACCAAGATCAATCTATGGAGTCATCTAGCAACGAGGGAGGAGTGGATCTACATACCCTTGTAGATCGCACGCGGAAGCGTTCAAGAGAACGGGGTTGATGGAGTCATACTCGTCGTGATCCAAATCACCGATGATCCTAGCGCCGAACGGACGGCACCTCCGCGTTCAACACACGTACGGAGCAGCGACATCTCCTCCTTCTTGATCCAGCAAGGGGGAGGAGAGGTTGATGGAGATCCAGCAGCACGACGGCGTGGTGGTGGAAGTAGCGGGATTCCAACAGGGCTTCGCCAAGCGCTGCAGGAGGAGGGACATGTGTCACGGGAGGGAGAGGGAGGCGTTAGGGCTTAGATGTTGCTGCCCTCCCTTCCCCCACTATATATAGGGCCAAGGGAGAGGGGGGGCGCAGCCTTGGCCCTTCCTCCAAGGAAGGGTGCGGCCAAGGGAGGAGTCCCTCCTCCCCAAGGCACCTAGGAGGTGCCTTCCCCCTTTAGACCTCTTCCTTTCCCTCGACTCTTGGCGCATGGGCCTCTTGGGGCTGGTGCCTGTTGGGTTTCGTAGTAATTTCAAAAAATTTCCTACGCACACGCAAGATCATGTGATGCATAGCAACGAGGGGGAGAGTGTTGTCTACGTACCCAACGCAGACCGACTGCGGAAGCGATGACACGACGTAGAGGAAGTAGTCGTACGTCTTCACGATCCAACCGATCAAGCACCGAATCTATGGCACCTCCGAGTTCGAGCACACGTTCAGCTCGATGACGATCCCCGGACTCCGATCCAGCAAAGTGTCGGGGAAGAGTTCCGTCAGCACGACGGCGTGGTGACGATCTTGATGTACTACAGCAGCAGGGCTTCGCCTAAACTCCGCTACAGTATTATCGAGGTATATGGTGGCAGGGGGCACCGCACACGGCTAAGGAATAGATCACGTGGATCAACTTGTGTGTCTAGAGGTGTCCCCTGCCTCCGTATATAAAGGAGTAGAGGGGGGAGGCTGGCCGGCCAAGGAGGGAGGCGCAGGAGGAGTCCTACTCCTTCCGGGAGTAGGACTCCCCCCCCCCAATCCTATTCCAAGTAGGATTCCCAAGGGGGGAAAGAGAGAGAGGGGGGCCGGCCACCTTCTCCTAGTCCTAATAGGACTAGGGGAGGGGGAAGTGGCGCAGCCACCTTGGGCTGCCCCTTTCTCCTTTCCACTAAGGCCCATGTAGGCCCATATGGCTCCCGGGGGGTTCCAGTAACCTCCCAGTAACTCGGTAAAATCCCGATTTCACCCGGAACACTTCCGATGTCCAAACATAGGCTTCCAATATATCAATCTTTACGTCTCGACCATTTAGAGACTCCTCGTCATGTCCGTGATCACATCCGGGACTCCGAACAACCTTCGGTACATCAAAATGCATAAACTCATAATGTAACTGTCATCGTAACCTTAAGCGTGCGGACCCTACGGGTTCGAGAACAATGTAGACATGACCGAGACACGTCTCTGGTCAATAACCAATAGCGGGACCTGGATGCCCATATTGGCTCCTACATATTCTACGAAGATCTTTATCGGTCAGACCGCATAACAACATACGTTGTTCCCTTTGTCATCGGTATGTTACTTGCCCGAGATTCGATCGTCGGTATCCAATACCTAGTTCAATCTCGTTATCGGCAAGTCTCTTTACTCGTCCCGTAATACATCATCTCACAACTAACATATTAGTTGTAATGCTTGCAAGGCTTATGTGATGTGTATTACCGAGAGGGCCCAGAGATACCTCTCCGACAATCGGAGTGACAAATCCTAATCTCGATATACGCCAACCCAACATATACCTTCGGAGACACCTGTAATGCTCCTTTATAATCACCCAGTTACGTTGTGACGTTTGGTAGCACCCAAAGTGTTCCTCCGGCAAACGGGAGTTGCATAATCTCATAGTCATAGGAACATGTATAAGTCATGAAGAAAGCAATAGCAACATACTAAACGATCGTGTGCTAAGCTAATGGAATGGGTCATGTCAATCAGATCATTCAACTAATGATGTGACCTCGTTAATCAAATAACAACTCATTGTTCATGGTTAGGAAACATAACCATCTTTGATTAACGAGCTAGTCAAGTAGAGGCATACTAGTGACACTTTGTTTGTCTATGTATTCACACATGTATTATGTTTCCGGTCAATACAATTCTAGCATGAATAATAAACATTTATCATGATTATAAGGAAATAAATAATAACTTTATTATTGCCTCTAGGGCATATTTCCTTCAGTGCTCCCACTTGCACTAGAGTCAATAATCTAGATTGCACTGTAATGATTCTAACACCCATGGAGCTTGGTTGATCATGTTTTGCTCGTGGAAGAGGCTTAGTCAACGGGTCTGCAACATTCAGATCCGTATGTATCTTGCAAATCTCTATGTCTCCCACCTGGACTTGATCCCGGATGGAGTTGAAGCGTCTCTTGATGTGTTTGGTCTCTTGTGAAATCTGGATTCTTTGCCAAGGCAATTGCACCAGTATTGTCACAAAAGATTTTCATTGGACCCCGATGCATTAGGTATGACACCTAGATCGGATATGAACTCCTTCATCCAGACTCCTTCGTTTGCTGCTTCCGAAGCAGCTATGTACTCCGCTTCACATGTAGATCCCGCTACGACGCTTTGTTTAGAACTGCACCAACTGACAGCTCCACCGTTTAATGTAAACACGTATCCGGTTTGCGATTTAGAATCGTCCGGATCAGTGTCAAAGCTTGCATCAACGTAACCTTTTACGGTGAGCTCTTTGTCACCTCCATATACGAGAAACATATCCTTAGTCCTTTTCAGGTATTTCAGGATGTTCTTGATCGCTGTCCAGTGATCCATTCCTGGATTACTTTGGTACCTCCCTGCTAAACTTATAGCAAGGCACACATCAGGTCTGGTACACAGCATTGCATACATGATAGATCCTATGGCTGATGCATAGGGAACATCTTTCATATTCTCTCTACCTTCTGCAGTGGTCGGGCATTGAGTCTTACTCAATTTCACACCTTGTAACACAGGCAAGAACCCTTTCTTTGCTTGATCCATTTTGAACTTCTTCAAAATTTTGTCAAGGTATGTGCTTTGTGAAAGTCCAATTAAGCGTCTTGATCTATCCCTATAGATCTTAATGCCTAATATGTAAGCAGCTTCACCGAGGTCTTTCATTGAAAAACTTTTATTCAAGTATCCCTTTATGCTATCCAGAAATTCTATATCATTTCCAATTAGCAATATGTCATCCACATATAATATCAGAAATGCTACAGAGCTCCCACTCACTTTCTTGTAAATACAGGCTTCTCCGAAAGTCTGTATAAAACCAAATGCTTTGATCACACTATCAAAACGTTTATTCCAACTCCGAGAGGCTTGCACCAGTCCATAAATGGATCGCTGGAGCTTGCACACTTTGTTAGCTCCCTTTGGATCGAAAAAACCTTCCGGTTGCATCATATACAACTCTTCTTCCAGAAATCCATTCAGGAATGCAGTTTTGACATCCATCTGTCAAATTTCATAATCATAAAATGCGGCAATCGCTAACATGATTTGGACGGACTTAAGCATCGCTACGGGTGAGAAGGTCTCATCGTAGTCAATCCCTTGAACTTGTCGAAAACCTTTCGCGACAAGTCGAGCTTTGTAGACAGTAACATTACCATCAGCGTCAGTCTTCTTCTTGAAGATCCATTTATTCTCAATTGCTTGCCGATCATCGGGCAAGTCAACCAAAGTCCATACTTTGTTCTCATACATGGATCCCATCTCAGATTTCATGGCTTCAAGCCATTTTGCGGAATCTGGGCTCACCATTGCTTCTTCATAGTTCGTAGGTTCATCATGATCTAGTAGCATGACTTCCAGAACTGGATTACCGTACCACTCTGGTGCGGATCTTACTCTGGTTGATCTACGAGGTTCAGTAGTATCTTGTTCTGAAGTTTCATGATCATTATCATTAACTTTCTCACTTATTGGTGTAGGTGTCACAGAAACAATTTTCTGTGATGTACTACTTTCCAACAAGGGAGCAGGTACAGTTACCTCGTCAAGTTCTACTTTCCTCCCACTCACTTCTTTCGAGAGAAACTCCTTCTCAAGAAAGTTTCCGAATTTAGCAACAAAAGTCTTGCCTTCGGATCTGTGATAGAAGGTGTATCCAATAGTTTCCTTTGGATATCCTATGAAGACACATTTCTCCGATTTGGGTTCGAGCTTATCAGGTTGAAGCTTTTTCACATAAGCATTGCAACCCCAAACTTTAAGAAACAACAACTTTGGTTTCTTGCCAAACCACAGTTCATAAGGCGTCGTCTCAACGGATTTTGATGGTGCCCTATTTAACGTGAATGCGGCCGTCTCTAGAGCATAACCCCAAAATGATAGCGGTAAATCAGTAAGAGACATCATAGATCGCACCATATCTAGTAAAGTACGATTAGGACGTTCGGACACACCATTACGTTGTGGTGTTCCGGGTGGCGTGAGTTGCGAAACTATTCCACAGTTTTTCAAATGTACACCAAACTCGTAACTCAAATATTCTCCTCCACAATCAGATCGCAGAAACTTTATTTTCTTGTTACGATGATTTTCAACTTCACTCTGAAATTCTTTGAACTTTTCAAATGTTTCAGACTTATGTTTCATTAAGTAGATATACCCATATCTGCTTAAATCATCTATGAAGGTGAGAAAATAACGATATCCGCCACGAGCCTCAATATTCATCGGACCACATACATCGGTATGTATGATTTCCAACAAATCTGTTGCTCTCTCCATAGTACCGGAGAACGGTGTTTTAGTCATCTTGCCCATGAGGCACGGTTCGCAAGTACCAAGTGATTCATAATCAAGTGGTTCCAAAAGTCCATCAGTATGGAGTTTCTTCATGCGCTTTATACCGATATGACCTAAACGACAGTGCCACAAATAAGTTGCACTTTCATTATCAACTCTGCATCTTTTGGCTTCAACATTATGAATATGTGTATTACTACTATCGAGATTCAATAAGAATAGACCACTCTTCAAGGGTGCATGACCATAAAAGATATTACTCATATAAATAGAACAACCATTATTCTCTGATTTAAATGAATAACCGTCTCGCATTAAACAAGATCCAGATATAATGTTCATGCTCAACGCTGGCACCAAATAACAATTATTTAGGTCTAATATTAATCCCGAAGGTAGATGTAGAGGTAGCGTGCCGACTGCGATCACATCGACTTTGGAACCATTTCCCACGCGCATCGTCACCTCGTCCTTAGCCAATCTTCGCTTAATCCGTAGCCCCTGTTTCGAGTTGCAAATATTAGCAACAGAACCAGTATCAAATACCCAGGTGCTACTGCGAGCATTAGTAAGGTACACATCAATAACATGTATATCACATATACCTTTGTTCACTTTGCCATCCTTCTTATCCGCCAAATACTTGGGGCAGTTCCGCTTCCAGTGACCAGTCTGCTTGCAGTAGAAGCACTCAGTTTCAGGCTTAGGTCCAGACTTGGGTTTCTTCTCTTGAGCAGCAACTTGTTTGCTGTTCTTCTTGAAGTTCCCCTTCTTCTTTCCTTTGCCCTTTTTCTTGAAACTAGTGGTCTTGTTGACCATCAACACTTGATGCTCTTTCTTGATTTCTACCTCAGCTTTCAGCATCGCGAAGAGCTCGGGAATAGTCTTGTTCATCCCTTGCATATTATAGTTCATCACGAAGCTCTTGTAGCTTGGTGGCAGTGATTGGAGAATTCTGTCAATGACGCAATCATCTGGAAGATTAACTCCCAATTGAATCAAGTGATTATTATACCCAGACATTTTGAGTATATGCTCACTGACAGAACTGTTCTCCTCCATCTTGCAGCTATAGAATTTATTGGAGACTTCATATCTCTCAATCCGGGCATTTGCTTGAAATATTAACTTCAACTCCTGGAACATCTCATATGCTCCATGACGTTCAAAACGTCGTTGAAGTCCCGATTCTAAGCCGTAAAGCATGGCACACTGAACTATCGAGTAGTCATCAGCTTTGCTCTGCCAGACGTTCATAACATCTGGCGTTGCTCCAGCAGCAGGCCTGGCACCCAGCGGTGCTTCCAGGACATAATTCTTCTGTGCAGCAATGAGGATAATCCTCAAGTTACGGACCCAGTCCGTGTAATTGCTACCATCATCTTTCAACTTTTCTTTCTCAAGGAACGCATTAAAATTCAACGGAACAACAGCACGAGCCATCTATCTACAATCAACATAAACAAGCAAGATACTATCAGGTACTAAGTTCATGATAAATTTAAGTTCAATTAATCATATTACTTAAGAACTCCCACTTAGATAGACATCCCTCTAATCCTCTAAGTGATCACGTGATCCAAATCAACTAAACCATGTCCGATCATCACGTGAGATGGAGTAGTTTCATCGGTGAACATCATTATGTTGATCATATCTACTATATGATTCACGCTCGACCTTTCGGTCTCCGTGTTCCGAGGCCATATCTGTATATGCTTGGCTCGTCAAGTATAACCTGAGTATTCTGCGTGCGCAACTGTTTTGCACCCGTTGTATTTGAACGTAGAGCCTATCACACCCGATCATCACGTGGTGTCTCAGCACGAAGAACTTTCGCAACGGTGCATACTCAGGGAGAACACTTCTTGATAATTAAGTGAGAGATCATCTTATAATGCTACTGTCAATCAAAGCAAGATAAGATGCATAAAAGATAAACATCACATGCAATCAATATAAGTGATATGATATGGCCATCATCATCTTGTGCCTGTGATCTCCATCTCCGAAGCACCATCATGATCACCATCGTCACTGGCGCGACACCTTGATCTCCATCGTAGCATCGTTGTCGTCTCGCCAATCTTATGCTTCCACGACTATCACTACCGTTTAGTAATAAGGTAAAGCATTACATCGCGATTGCATTGCATACAATAAAGCGACAACCATATGGCTCCTGCCAGTTGCCGATAACTCGGTTACAAAACATGATCATCTCATACAATAAAATTCAGCATCATGTCTTGACCATATCACATCATAACATGCCCTGCAAAAACAAGTTAGACGTCCTCTACTTTGTTGTTGCATGTTTTACGTGGCTACTACGGGCTTAAGTAAGAACCAATCTCGCCTACGCATCAAAACCACAACGATAGTTTGTCAAATAGACTCCGTTTTAACCTTCGCAAGGACCGGGCGTAGCCACACTCGGTTCAACTAAAGTTGGAGAGACAGTCGCCCGCAAGCCATCTATGTGCAAAGCACGTCGAGGGAACCGGTCTCGCGTAAGCGTACGCGTAAGGTTGGTCCGGGTCGTCTCGTCCAACAATACCGCCGAACCAAAGTATGACATGCTGGTAGGCAGTATGACTTGTATCGTCCACAACTCACTTGTGTTCTACTCGTGCATAACATCAACATCAATAACCTAGGCTCTGATACCACTGTTGGGTTTCGTAGTAATTTCAAAAAAATTCCTACGCACACGCAAGATCATGTGATGCATAGGAACGAGGGGGAGAGTGTTGTCTACGTACCCAACGCAGACCGACTGCGGAAGCGATGACACGACGTAGAGGAAGTAGTCGTACGTCTTCACGATCCAACCGATCAAGCACCGAATCTACGGCACCTCCGAGTTCGAGCACACGTTCAGCTCGATGACGATCCCCGGACTCCGATCCAGCAAAGTGTCGGGGAAGAGTTCCGTCAGCACGACGGCGTGGTGACGATCTTGATGTACTACAGCAGCAGGGCTTCGCCTAAACTCCGCTACAGTATTATCGAGGTATATGGTGGCAGGGGGCACCGCACACGGCTAAGGAATAGATCACGTGGATCAACTTGTGTGTCTAGAGGTGTCCCCTGCCTCCGTATATAAAGGAGTAGAGGGGGGAGGCTGGCCGGCCAAGGAGGGAGGCGCAGGAGGAGTCCTACTCCTTCCGGGAGTAGGACTCCCCCCCCCCAATCCTATTCCAAGTAGGATTCCCAAGGGGGGAAAGAGAGAGAGGGGGGCCGGCCACCTTCTCCTAGTCCTAATAGGACTAGGGGAGGGGGAAGTGGCGCAGCCACCTTGGGCTGCCCCTTTCTCCTTTCCACTAAGGCCCATTAGGCCCATATGCTCCCGGGGGGTTCCGGTAACCTCCCGGTACTCCGGTAAAATCCCGATTTCACCCGGAACACTTCCGATATCCAACATAGGCTGCCAATATATCAATCTTTATGTCTCGACCATTCGAGACTCCTCGTCATGTCCGTGATCACATCCGGGACTCCGAACAACTTCGGTACATCAAAATGCATAAACTCATAATATAACTGTCATCGTAACCTTAAGCGTGCGGACCCTACGGGTTCGAGAACAATGTAGACATGACCGAGACACGTCTCCGGTCAATAACCAATAGCGGGACCTGGATGCCCATATTGGCTCCTACATATTCTACGAAGATCTTTATCGGTCAGACCGCATAACAACATACGTTGTTCTCTTTGTCATCGGTATGTTACTTGCCCGAGATTCGATCGTCGGTATCCAATACCTAGTTCAATCTCGTTACCGGCAAGTCTCTTTACTCGTTCCGTAATACATCATCTCACAACTAACATTAGTTAATGCTTGCAAGGCTTATGTGATGTGTTACCGAGAGGGCCCAGAGATACCTCTCCGACAATCGGAGTGACAAATCCTAATCTCGAAATACGCCAACCCAACATCTACCTTTGGAGACACCTGTAATGCTCCTTTATAATCACCCAGTTACGTTGTGACGTTTGGTAGCACCCAAAGTGTTCCTCCGGCAAACAGGAGTTGCATAATCTCATAGTCATAGGAACATGTATAAGTCATGAAGAAAGCAATAGCAACATACTAAACGATCGGGTGCTAAGCTAATGGAATGGGTCATGTCAATCAGATCATTCAACTAATGATGTGACCTCGTTAATCAAATAACAACTCTTTCATGGTTAGGAAACATAACCATCTCTGATTAACGAGCTAGTCAAGTAGAGGCATACTAGTGACACTTGTTTGTCTATGTATTCACACATGTATTATGTTTCCGGTTAATACAATTCTAGCATGAATAATAAACATTTATCATGATTATAAGGAAATAAATAATAACTTTATTATTGCCTCTAGGGCATATTTCCCTCAGTGCCCTTGGCCCATATAGGCCAAGGCGCACCCCCTACAGCCCATGTGGCCCCCCGGGGCAGGTGGCCCCACCCGGTGGACCCCCGGGACCCTTCCGGTGGTCCCGGTACAATACCGGTGACCCCGAAACTTGTCCCGATGGCCGAAATAGCACTTCCTATATATAATTCTTTACCTCCGGACCATTCCGGAACTCCTCGTGACGTCCGGGGATCTCATCCGGGACTCCGAACAACTTTCGGGTTACCGCATACTAATATCTCTATAACCCTAGCATCACCGAACCTTAAGTGTGTAGACCCTACGGGTTCGGGAGACATGCAGACATGACCGAGATGACTCTCCGGTCAATAACCAACAGCGGGATCTGGATACCCATGTTGGCTCCCACATGTTCCACGATGATCTCATCGGATGAACCACGATGTCAAGGACTTAATCAATCCCGTATACAATTCCCTTTGTCTATCGGTACGATACTTGCACGAGATTCGATCGTCGGTATCCCGATACCTTGTTCAATCTCGTTACCGGCAAGTCTCTTTACTCGTTCCGTAACACATCATCCCGTGATCAACTCCTTGGTCACATTGTGCACATTATGATGTTGTCCTACCGAGTGGGCCCAGAGATACCTCTCCGTTTACACGGAGTGACAAATCCCAGTCTCGATTCGTGCCAACCCAACAGACACTTTCGGAGATACCTGTAATGTACCTTTATAGCCACCCAGTTACGTTGTGACGTTTGGCACACCCAAAGCACTCCTACGGTATCCGGGAGTTGCACAATCTCATGGTCTAAGGAAATGATACTTGACATTAGAAAAGCTTTAGCGAACGAACTACACAATCTTTGTGCTAGGCATCCCTAATGATGTGATCCCGTTATCAACGACATCCAATGTCCATGGTCAGGAAACCGTAACCATCTATTGATCAACGAGCTAGTCAACTAGAGGCTTACTAGGGACATGGTGTTGTTTATGTATCCACACATGTATCTGAGTTTCCTATCAATACAATTCTAGCATGGATAATAAACGATTATCATGAACAAGGAAATATAATAATAATCAATTTATTATTGCCTCTAGGGCATATTTCCAACAGTCTCCCACTTGCACTAGAGTCAATAATCCAATTCACATCGATATGTGATTAACACTCAAGGTCACATCCCCATGTGACTAACACCCAAAGAGTTCTGGGTTTGATCATGTTATGCTTGTGAGAGAGGTTATAGTCAACGGGTCTGAACCTTTCAGATCCGTGTGTGCTTTACAAATCTCTATGTCATCTCCTAGATGCAGCTACCACGTTCTATTTGGAGCTATTCCAAATAACTGTTCTACTTGGAGCTATTCTAAATTGTTGCTCCATTATACATATCCGGTATCTCTACTCAGAGCTATCCGGATAGGTGTTAAGCTTGCATCGATGTAACCCTTTACGACGAACTCTTTTACCACCTCCATAATCGAGAAAATTCCTTAGTCCACTAGTTACTAAGGATAACTTTGACCGTTGTCCTGTGATCCATTCTTGGATCACTCTTGTACCCCTTGACTGACTCATGGCAAGGCACACTTGAGGTGCGGTACACAGCATAGCATACTGTAGAGCCTATGTCTAAGCATAGGGGACGACCTTCGTCCTTTCTCTCTATTCTGTCGTGGTCGAGCTTTAAGTCTTAACTTCATACCTTACAACTCAGGCAAGAACTCCTTCTTTGACTGATCCATCTTGAACACCTTCAAGATCATGTCAAGGTATGTGCTCATTTGAAAGTACCATTAAGCGTTTTGATCTATCCTCATAGATCTTGATGCTCAATGTTCAAGTAGCTTAATCCAGGCTTTCCATTGAAAAATACTTTCCAAATAACCCTATATGCTTTCTAGAAATTCTACGTCATTTCTGATCAACAATATGTCAACAACATATATTCATCAGAAATTCTATAGTGCTCCCACTCACTTCTTTGGAAATACAAGTTTCTCATAAACTTTGTATACACCCAAAATCCTTGATCAACTCATCAAAGCATACATTCCAACTCCGAGATGCTTACTCCAGTCCTTAGAAGGATTGCTGGAGCTTTGCATACTTGTTAGCATCTTTCAGGATTGACAAAACCTTTCGGTTGTATCACATACAACCTTTCCTCAAGAAAATCGTCGAGGAAACAATGGTTTTTTTTTTGACATCCTATCTGCAAGATTTCATAAATAATGCAGTAATCGCTAACATAATTCCAACAGACTCTTAGCATCGCTACGAGTGAGAAAGTCTCATCGCAGTCAACTCCTTGAACTTGTCGGAAAACATCTTAACGACAAGTCGAGCTTTCTTAATGGTGATACTTACCATCATTGTCCGTCTTCCTTTTAAAATCCATCTGTACCTAACAGCCTTATGACCATCAAGTAGTTCTTCCAAAGTCTATACTTTGTTTTCATATATGGATCCTCTCTCGGATTATATGGCCCTGAGCCATTTTGGAATACAGGCCCACCATCGCTTCTCCATAGCTCGTAGGTTCATTGTTGTCTAGCAACATGACTTCCAAGACAGGATTACATACCATTCTGAAGTAGTACGCATCCTTGTCATCCCACGAGGTTTGGTAGTGACTTGATCTGAAGTTTCATGATCACTATCATAAGCTTCCACTTCAATTGGTGTAGGTGCCACAGGAACAACTTCCTGTGCCCTGCCACACACTAGTTGAAGAGACGGTTCAATAACCTCATCAAGTCTCCACCATCCTCCCACTCAATTCTTTCGAGAGAAACTTTTCCTCAATAAAGGACCCGATTCTAGAAACAATCCCTTATTGCTTTCGGACCTGAGACAGGAGGTATACCCAACTGTTTTGGGTGTCCTATGAAGATGCATTTATCCACTTTGCGTTCGAGCTTATCAGCCTAAAACTTTTTCACATAAGCGTCGCAGCCCCAAACTTTTAAGAAATGACAGCTTAGGTTTCTCTAAACCATAGTTCATACGGTGTCATCTCATCGGAATTACGTGGTGCCCTATTTAAAGTGAATGTGGTTGTCTCTAATGCCTAACCCATAAACTATCATGGTAATTCGATAAGAGACATCATGATATGCATCATATCCAATAGGGTGCAGTTATGATGTTCGGACACACCATCACACTATGGCGTTCCAGGCTGTATCGGTTGTGAAACAATTTCCACAATGTCTTAATTCTGTGCCAAACTTGTAATTTAGATATTCATCTCTATGATCATATCATAGATATTTTATCCTCTTGTCACGACGATCTTTCAACTTCACCCTGAAATTACTTGAACCTTTCAATAATTCAGACTCGTGATTCATCAAGTAAATATACTCAACATCTACTCAAATCATCTGTGAAGTAAGAACATAACGATATCCACTACACGCCTCAGCACTCATTGGACTGCACACATCAAAAAATGTATTACTTCCAACAAGTTGCTTTCTAGTTCCATTTTACTGAAAACGAGGCTTTCAGTCATCTTGCCCATGTGGTATGATTTGCATGTCTCAAGTGATTCAAAATCAAGTGAGTCCAAACGATCCATCTATATAGAGTTTCTTCATGCATATCTACCAACAAACATGGTTCACATGTCTCAATCCTTTCAAAAATGAGTGAGTCCAAAGATCCATCAACATGGAGCTTCTTCATGCGTTTTATACCGATATGACTTAAGTGGTAGTGCCACAAGTAGGTGGTACTATCATTACTATCTTATATCTTTTTGGCATGAACATGTGTATCACTATGATCGAGATTCAATGAACCATTCATTTTAGGTGCAAGACCATTGAAGGTATTATTCAAATAAACAGTGTAACTATTATTCTCCTTAAATGAATAACCGTATTGCGATAGACATAATCCAGTCATGTCTATGCTCAACGCAAACACCAAATAACAATTATTTAGGTTTTAATACCAATCTCGATGGTAGAGGGAGCGTACGATGCTTGATCATATCAACATTGGAAACACTTCCAACACATATCGTCAGCTCACCTTTAGCTAGTCTCCGTTTATTCCATAGCTTTTATTTCGAGTTACTAAACTTAGCAACCGAACCGGTATCTAATACCCTGGTGCTACTAGGAGTACTAGTAAAGTACACATCAACACAATGTATATCCAATATACTTCTATCGACCTTGCCAGCCTTCTCATCTACCAAGTATCTAGGGTAATTCTGCTCCAGTGGCTGTTCCCCTTATTACAGAAGCACTTAGTCTCGGGTTTGGGTTCAACCTTGGGTTTCTTCACTAGAGCAGCAGCTGAATTGCCGTTTCATGAAGTATCCCTTCGTGCCCTTGCCCTTCTTGAAACTAGTGGTTTCACCAACCATCAACAATTGATGCTCCTTCTTGATTTCTACTTTCGCGGTGTCGCGAATAGCTCAAGGATCATCATATATGTCCCTGATACATTATAGTTCATCATGAAGCTCTAGCAGCTTGGTGGTAATGACTTCGGAGAAACATCACTATCTCATCTGGAACATCAACTCCCACTTGATTCAAATGATTGTTGTACTCAGACAATCTGAGCACAAGCTCAACAATTGAGCTTTTCTCCCTTAGTTTGCAGGTTAAGAAAATCGTCGGAGGTCTTATACCTCTTGACGTGGGCACAAGCCTGAAATCCCAATTTCAGCCCTCGAAACATCTCATATGTTTCGCGACGTTTCAAAACCGTCTTCGGTGCCTCAACTCTAAACCGTTTAACTGAACTATCACGTAGTTATCAAAATGTGTATGTCAGATGTTCGCAACATCCACAGACAACGTTCGAGGTTCAGCACACTGAGCGGTGCATTAAGGACATAAGCCTTCTATGAAGCAATGAGGATAATCCTCAGTTTACGGACCTAGTCCGCATAATTGCTACTATCAGCTTTCAACTAAATTTTCTCTAGGAACATATCTAAACAGTAGAACTGAAGCACGAGCTACGACATAATTTGCAAAGACCTTTTGACTATGTTCAGGATAATTAAGTTCATCTTTATGAACTCCCACTCAGACAGACATCCCTCTAGTCATCTAATTGATTACATGATCCGAGTCAACTAGGCCGTGTCCGATCATCACGTGAGACGGACTAGTCAACATCGGTGAACATCTTCATGTTGATCGTATCTTCTATACGACTCATGCTCGACCTTTCGGTCTTCTGTGTTCCGAGGCCATGTCTGTACATGCTAGGCTCGTCAAGTCAACCTAAGTGTTTGCATGTGTAAATCTGTCTTACACCCGTTGTATGTGAACGTTGGAATCTATCACACCCGATCATCACGTGGTGCTTAGAAACGAACGAACTGTCGCAACGGTGCACAGTTAGGGGGAACACTTTCTTGAAATTATTATGAGGTATCATCTTATTTACTACCGTCGTTCTAAGTAAACAAGATGCAAAAACATGATAAACATCACATGCAATCAAATAATAGTGACATGATATGGCCAATATCATATAGCTCCTTTGATCTCCATCTTGGAGCTCCATGATCATCTTGTCACCGGCATGACACCATGATCTCCATCATCATGATCTCTATCATCGTGTCTTCATGAAGTTGTCTCGTCAACTATTACTTCTACTACTACAGCTAACAGTTAGCAATAAAGTAAAGTAATTACATGACGTTTATGTTGACACGCAGGTCATAAATAAATTAAGACAACTCCTATGGCTCCTGCCAGTTGTCATACTCATCGACATGCAAGTCATGATTCCTATTACAAGAACATGATCATCTCATACATCACATATATCATTCATCACATCCTTTGGCCATATCACATCACATAGCATACCCTGCAAAAACAAGTTAGACGTCCTCTAATTGTTGTTTGCATGTTTTACGTGGCTGCTATGGGTTTCTAGCAAGAACGTTTCTTACCTACGCAAAGAACACAACGTGATATGCCAATTGCTATTTACCCTTCATAAGGACCCTTTTCATCGAATCCGATCCGACTAAAGTGGGAGAGACAGACACCCGCCAGCCACCTTATGCAACTAGTGCATGTTTGTCGGTGGAACCGGTCTCACGTAAGCGTACGTGTAAGGTTGGTCTGGGCCGCTTCATCCCACAATGCCGCCGAATCAAGATTGGACTAGTAACGGTAAGCAAATTGAACAAAATCAACGCCCACAACTACTTTGTGTTCTACTCATGCATAGAATCTACGCAATAGACCTAGCTCATGATGCCACTGTAGGGGAACGTAGCAGAAATTCAAAATTTTCCTACGTGTCACCAAGATCAATCTATGGAGTCATCTAGCAACGAGGGAGGAGTGGATCTACATACCCTTGTAGATCGCGCGCGGAAGCGTTCAAGAGAACGGGGTTGATGGAGTCGTACTCGTCGTGATCCAAATCACCGATGATCCTAGCGCCGAACGGACGGCACCTCCGCGTTCAACACACGTACGGAGCAGCGACATCTCCTCCTTCTTGATCCAGCAAGGGGAAGGAGAGGTTGATGGAGATCCAGCAGCATGACGGCGTGGTGGTGGAAGTAGCGGGATTCCAACAGGGCTTCGCCAAGCGCTGCGGGAGGAGGGAGATGTGTCACGGGAGGGAGAGGGAGGCGTTAGGGCTTAGATGTTGCTGCCCTCCCTTCCCCCACTATATATAGGGCCAAGGGAGAGGGGGGCAGCCTTGGCCCTTCCTCCAAGGAAGGGTGCGGCCAAGGGAGGAGTCCCTCCTCCCCAAGGCACCTAGGAGGTGCCTTCCCCCTTTAGGACTCTTCCTTTCCCTCGACTCTTGGCGCATGGGCCTCTTGGGGCTGGTGCCCTTGGCCCATATAGGCCAAGGCGCACCCCCTACAGCCCATGTGGCCCCCCGGGGCAGGTGGCCCCACCCGGTGGACCTCCGGGACCCTTCCGGTGGTCCCGGTACAATACCGGTGATCCCGAAACTTGTCCCGATGGCCGAAATAGCACTTCCTATATATAATTCTTTACCTCCGGACCATTCCGGAACTCCTCGTGACGTCCGGGATCTCATCCGGGACTCCGAACAACTTTCGGGTTACCGCATACTAATATCTCTATAACCCTAGCATCACCGAACCTTAAGTGTGTAGACCCTACGGGTTCGGGAGACATGCAGACATGACCGAGATGACTCTCCGGTCAATAACCAACAGCGGGATCTGGATACCCATGTTGGCTCCCACATGTTCCACGATGATCTCATCGGATGAACCACGATGTCAAGGACTTAATCAATCCCGTATACAATTCCCTTTGTCTATCGGTACGATACTTGCACGAGATTCGATCGTCGGTATCCCGATACCTTGTTCAATCTCGTTACCGTCAAGTCTCTTTACTCGTTCTGTAACACATCATCCCGTGATCAACTCCTTGGTCACATTGTGCACATTATGATGATGTCCTAGCGAGTGGGCCCAGAGATACCTCTCCGTTTACACGGAGTGACAAATCCCAGTCTCGATTCGTGCCAAACCAACAGACACTTTCGGAGATACCTGTAATGTACCTTTATAGCCACCCAGTTACGTTGTGACGTTTGGCACACCCAAAGCACTCCTACGGTATCCGGGAGTTGCACAATCTCATGGTCTAAGGAAATGATACTTGACATTAGAAAAGCTTTAGCGAACGAACTACACGATCTTTGTGCTAGGCTTAGGATTGGGTCTTGTCCATCACATCATTCCCCTAATGATGTGATCCCGTTATCAACGACATCCAATGTCCATGGTCAGGAAACCGTAACCATCTATTGATCAACGAGCTAGTCAACTAGAGGCTTACTAGGGACATGGTGTTGTTTATGTATCCACACATGTATCTGAGTTTCCTATCAATACAATTCTAGCATGGATAATAAACGATTATCATGAACAAGGAAATATAATAGTAATCAATTTATTATTGCCTCTAGGGCATATTTCCAACACCATCCACTTGCCTCCCGCTCCGGACATGGTTGGAGAAGGTTGAGATGGAAGTGAGGACTTGGGCGCTAGAGCTCGAGTGTGCGGGAGCGGATGAGCAAAGGAGGAAGAAGGCATGGATAGAAAGGTGAATCCTTATCCCTTTATATGGGCGGACGAAACTAAGCGTCCCCACTTGCCTGGTAAAACTCGCTTGTCCCCCAAGCGCCGCAATTGATGGCGCGGTTGGGTTACCCACGCCCGTATTGATGAGAATCCCGTAATAAGGGGACACGATCTCTGCTTTGACAAGACGTGTCAAAAAACTGCCTCGCGTTATGTGCGGGGCTGGTTAAAAGAAACGGTTCGAATAATCACCGGGCCATGACGTAACGTCATGTTGCCGAAACAAGCCAGCAAATTAGATCTGCGAAAATATTATTCTCTCTACGATGGAATGTGGAACTTATTTTGCAGGGTCGGACACTATCCTCGTATTCAAATTCTTCTGTGATGTATTCGGAGAAGGAACCCGCCTTGCAATGTCGAAGACAATATTCGGACAGCCGGACTATCTCCATTGGCCAGACTGATAGACCATGAAGATACAAGATTGAAGACTTCGTCTCATGTCCGGATAGGACTCTACTTGGCGTGGAAGGCAAGCTAGGCGATACGTATATGGATATCTCCTCCTTTGTAACCGACCTTGTGTAACCCTAACCCTCTCCTGTGTCTATATAAACCGAAGGGTTTTAGTCCGTAGGACAACAATCACAACATACAATCATACCATAGGCTAGCTTCTAGGGTTTAGCCTCTCTGATCTCGTGGTAGATCTACTCTTGTACTACTCATATCATCAATATTAATCAAGCAGGACGTAGGGTTTTACCTCCATCAAGAGGACCCGAACCTGGGTAAAACTTCGTGTCCCCTGCCTCCTGTTACCATCCGGCCTAGACGCACAGTTCGGGACCCCCTACTCGAGATCCGCCGGTTTTGACACCGACAGCTTCCCTTCTCTTTCCTTTTCTCTCTCCTCCAATTAAGCAAAACATACTAATTTTTAAACTCTTATAGCTTGTTTAAGTCACCTTATTGTACTTGCTCTAAGAGACTAGAATTAGCAACGTCCTTAGGTGTTATTTCTAAGTATGTTGCATTCAATTGGTTTAGGAATCATATGTGCATCTCAATATCGTGGCCTAGTTGTAGAGAGAAGGGAATGAGAGAAACATTAGAAAGAAACCACATCAGATCAAAACATTAATTGTATTGTGTAGTGAAATGTGCTAAGAGCCACAACTCCCTTCTTTTCTTCTTTTATTGATGTGCCACATCGGTATTGTTTTGAAGAAAAACTTCCCATAAATTCATCAATTATCAAGGTAGTATAAATAACATCAGAAGTAAAAAAATTACATCCAGATTTTTGAAACACCTAGCGACAACTACAAGCACTAGAGTGAGCCGTAGGTGCATTGATGGGGATACCCACAATAGGTAGGCCCGTGAAGGGTCAAAGTATCATAAAGCATGAGATCCGTATGACAGATGGGCCCAAATCAATCTCAACCACCCAAAAAGTTACTCGGGTGACATTTGGATCACCACTACTTGAACGATCTAATGTGTCAGGTACTTGGAAGACACAAATTACTTGGCCAGCCAGTATATTCGGATACAAGAAGCACAATAGTCGTGCATGACATTTGAAGCATCGCCATCGTTGAGTAGGGCGGATAACTACTTGTAACATAGTAGGTGAGAGGGTGGCGCAATCTTTATAAGCGACCCCTCACACTTAGATTTAGGGGATTCTCATTCTCATTCTCTCTCTCTCTTGCAAACTCTTTCACATACGCACTAAATTCATACACGGAACAAAGAAAAGCCTCTTCAAAGAACGAGACGTAGGGTTGTTATCTCCACCGTGAGAGGCCCGAACTCGTAAAAATACTTGTGTCACCCGTCTGCTCTAGATAGATCATGCTCCATCTTCCTACCCCTTTCTACTGTCGGAAACATCCCCATGACACGCACCACCGTCATCGCCTGTCTCTCACTAGAGCCGAGCAAACCTTATTTAGTAGACAGTCGGGAAGTCATCGTCATAAGGCCACATGGGACCAACGCACCAGAATCGCAAACATCGCCGACAAAGAAATGTCTAGATCAAAAGGATCCAAACTCTAGACACACGAACGTAGAAAAACGAAGACCGAATCCAACCGGATTTACCGAAGACAAACACCGAATGTATCCCGCTAGATCTGCCAGAGACAAGCCTCCACACGCCCTCTAGCGATGCTAGAAGTACCGTCGGGGCTGGGGTTAGACGAGGAGTCGTGTTCCATATTTACCCAAAAAGGCTTTCGGCCCGCTTTATATACTAAAAAGTATATCTAAAAACGAAGTCATCCCGCAGTAAGGACCATGATCCACCGCGCCTCCATGACTCTAAGGTCACATGAGACGAGGCAGACCACGCCGGCATCGGCAGGGTGCAGGGGAAACCCTATTGCCTTGGTGCCCTTTGCGTCACGAGCGTATTGACCGGGAAACTCCTGTCTCGTGTCGTCGCGTCAGCATTTTACCTATGAACTCCTGCTAAGAGACCAAGAAAAAAAATGCTTTATGCATGTAGCACTAATATATTTTCTACTTCATCCGCCCTATAATATAAGATCATTTTGCATTGGGACGGAGGAGTACTCCTTAATTCAGTCCTCCTTGGTTGTTTTGATTTTGGGGAAGGGGGACACCTCACTAGACAATTTTCTACTATCTCGGTCCTGGGACGAAGGAGTACTCCATAATTGGTCCCTTTTGTATTTCATATGCCAAATTTTGATCATAGATCTGACTAGCAAAATGTTAATGTATGTCAAAAAAATTGTCAATGAATTCGTATTTAAATGTATTTTTCTAATGATATTATTTTTGTTATTATGTAGTATATTTTATTAGTTAAAATTATGTTTAAAATATAACACGAAATACGATGGGAACTAGTAGTAAATCAGTAAAACAGGAGGCCGTACTCCGTAAACTCTTTGGCTAGGCCGAGAGAACCCGATACGGTTCGGTCCCTCGTGCACCCGAACGCCACGGTGATCGCACACACGGTCGCACCCTCACCGCACCCCATC
>NC_053023.1:44231358-44364769 GCF_003073215.2 Triticum urartu | reverse complement strand
GGTTGTTTTGATTTTGGGGAAGGGGGACACCTCACTAGACAATTTTCTACTATCTCGGTCCTGGGACGAAGGAGTACTCCATAATTGGTCCCTTTTGTATTTCATATGCCAAATTTTGATCATAGATCTGACTAGCAAAATGTTAATGTATGTCAAAAAAATTGTCAATGAATTCGTATTTAAATGTATTTTTCTAATGATATTATTTTTGTTATTATGTAGTATATTTTATTAGTTAAAATTATGTTTAAAATATAACACGAAATACGATGGGAACTAGTAGTAAATCAGTAAAACAGGAGGCCGTACTCCGTAAACTCTTTGGCTAGGCCGAGAGAACCCGATACGGTTCGGTCCCTCGTGCACCCGAACGCCACGGTGATCGCACACACGGTCGCACCCTCACCGCACCCCATCGACCGCATCGCGCCCTCACCGCCACCATGGACTACGCCGCTCACGCCGCCGCCGCGGCGCCGCAGGCCGCCGATCCCCGTGGGGCCTACCCTCCTGGCTACCCCTACGCCTACGCCTACCCGGCGTACCACTACCCCGATCCCGCCGCCGCCGCCGCCCCCTCCGCCCCCGCCCCCGCCCCCGCCTCCGCCGCCTCGTCCTCCTACTACTACTCCAACCCTGCCGCCCAGGCTATCACGGGGGCGCAGTACAACCCGTACACCAGCCAATACCACTACTACGGCGCCCCGGCGACGGACGGGGGGAGTGGCCTCGCGGATTACTACTTCACCGCCAGCGAGGCCTCTCAGGCCCCGTCGGCGGCCCAGACAGCTCCGGCGGCGTCGGCGGCCGCGGCGGCTGGAAGAGAGGCGGTGAAGCACTTCGGGTTCGATCCCCAACGCTACGCCCAGGTCAGTGCGCTCACTGTCTCCGATTTGGTACATCTTTCTCTGTATGCGTTCCGAGTGTGGTGGATTTAGGTGGATTTTTTAGGGGTTCGTCAGATAAGGGAGCATGGTTACAAATCGGGCCTCACTGATTTTCTATTGAATCGATTGTTCTTGGCATATATATATATAGTTGGTGAAGGTAGCCCATAATCCTAGATAACTCGATTGCTGCCTTCTGGCTTTATGGGTTCTAGGTTTTGGAATCCTCGCACTGTAAAAATCACAAAACATTCCAGACTAGCTGGAAAATTGGAATGGTTTGGAAATTGCTCACCCGCATCTTAAACTCGCAGACTGGTTGACATACAAGCAAAAAGGATATCACTCCGGTAGATTTGTTAAATCTTGACCATGAGAAGTTCTTTAGTCAAATCCTTTTGTGCCTGCAAGGAGCCATGCCTAGGCTTTGGTGCTGTCAGATATCAAAGTTGATCAGTTACTAGGGGCTTCATTGAAATGTAAGTCATGATTGGTAATTGCGACCGAAAGATAACATGTCATCTTTTTATGTCTAAACTGACGAAATAATAGAATAAGCGCGAGTTGGAATGAAACCTTGCTTGTTTTAATAGGGACTTCTAATCAAAATATTAGTGAAGTGCAACTGAAAGTTAACCTCAGCAGATGTGAACTTTGGACATTTTTAACCTAGTTGGAACTGTTGTATTTTCAGCTTAGTTGGAACTGTTGTAGATTTAAGTAATTATGATGTGCGGCAGACCAATGAGTGTGATTAGAAAGCAGGTGACTGCCTGCTTTGTTGAAGACCTGGGCTAGTAGTACAGCATATGTGATTTCACCATTTTGACATAGCTTAGAGAATGAAAATCATTTGTGTATGTTTACCATGTATGCCTTAGTTTGAGGGCAACGTCCTAACCTGTGCTCCTTCCTATTTGGGTGAAAAGAGCACATATGATTTCATCACTTTGGCATGGCTTTTGGAAAGAAAATCATGATGAGGATGCATTTGTGTATCCATGTGGAAAAAAGAATTGGAGTGACCCTTCTCTCCCATACTTGGTTAAAATTCCTCCGATAATAAAGTTATTGATTATGGAATAGGTCACACCATCTTAAGTAGTGATGGAACATCATAATATTTTTGTAGAGCTAACATTGCCGTGATGGAAAATTGCCTTCAAAGGGCTGTCTGTCTCATGGCAAGCTGGGGATGGAGATGAAAGCAAGTAGGAGTATTTGGGGGTTGGGGCACAGAGTCTTCTAACTATAAGCTGAGAGAATATTGGATGATGATAACTTGCACATTTAGTGTTCTTAGGCCTTAGGACCTGAATCGGTCCCATCCATTCATTTATTGATGCACGGGAACTATTATCCTAAATGCCCAAACTCAATTGTAGTGCTAGTGTATGTATCTTGTTTCAATGTGAGCATCTGTATATTGAAAATTCGCTTTTATTGAAATAAAGTGGTCACCTGCATGGTTGCATCCTCGAGTTTTCCTCACCCCCGGCCACTTTGTTTCGTTCTTCCTCTGTGGAAACCAAGTGGGCATTTGCATGTTCACACCTATTTTTGCCTACTCAATTCAGTAAAATTCATTACTTGTTTCTGCTGAGAACATTGTAGCCTGCAATTATCAGGTCTATTGAGTACTAATATCCAATTCTTTGCCCACTTCCATTCTTGGGTATGTTCAATCTGTAACTTGGCAGCATTCATTTGTTTGCATGTTGGTTTTGCCATAGACATAATTTCACATTAATCTGTTTTGTTACTTTTTGATCTACATGTCTATGTTGCTTGATAGTTGGTCTTTGTCCTTGTCATGTCAAAACTGGAAAAAAAAATCGAAGCTGAAATTCCGCATCCTGGAGGATGTGAAAGCCTGGTACAGATTAACATATTTTCCCATTTTGGCTCAATTCCATTATTAATAAAGGTTCTCATGCTCTGAGTCCTATATTTGGATCAAGCAAAGGTCCTCTAATTTGAATATCCTTGTTTGGAGCCTTGGTGGTTGTTATTTTCTGAGAGTTTAATGACTGTTAATTCTTGAAAGACACCCAAATAGATTGAGTGTATTTCAAATTTGCAATAACCCCAAAGGACTATATAGGAGAACTAGAACTACCAGGACTCAACCCTATTTAAGCATACAATGCACATCTAGCCACAAGACAAACACTATTTGTTGACTAGCCATGTACACTTGAGTGCTACCCTTACAGTGACAACAAACTTTTGTTGTTCCTCGTGTTTCGTCAAGGAATCTGATCCCAGTTTTAACATTGACTTCAACATGCATCTCATCTACAACCGAGGTGCCATACACAGCTCCACAAGGACAAGTTAGAGTGCGAGTGCGCCATAATACTTCACAAGAGTATACATTGTGGGCAGTGGTTTCTATCCCACAGTCACCAAGCCAGATATCGCCCATGTAGTCCAAATCCTCAGTCGGTCTGTCAGTGCTCGTCTCAGGTTTTTGAGGGAGAGTTGCTTCCCTTTATCTGTTCTATTTACGTTCAGTTAACTCCAGCCCGCACGTTTTCTGATCGAGTTTAGCCAGGTGATCATATTGGCTGTTGCTTCATTGTTGTTAGCAGAAACATCAGTTTTCAGTACATGCTATCTGAACTTCATTTTACATACTTTCTTGCCAAGTTCAAATTCGAGAACAGCAATGGTTCATATCAAACTCTGTGCCTCAGATCCACCGTACCAAAAGGTGGACAATTTCCACAGACGCATCTTGTGCTTGGAGTGTAAATTTGCAGGTCTCGACTAAGAGGTCCTACTCCAACTTTACCTCTGATCTGAATGGGCGGCATGGTCTGCCTTAGTCTTTCTGTACTGTCATGGTGCTCCCAGTGCTGCATTGCTTTTCTTGTGCTGAGGCACAGCTGTTAGTATAGGAGGTGGTTGTTGCCAAGTCTTTACCTTCTTGATACATAGCTGAGGGCATCATATGTGTATGCGCAGGTGTTATTGGTATGTGGGTATAATATGTTGTCATCCGCATCATCATATTTAAATAGTAGTATTGGATAGAGCTTGTTCAGTGTAAGATATACATGGAAAATGGATCCAATACCGTCACCATCCATTCATCAGACTGGGTGGCTATATATCAAATTTGGTGCTGCCCCTAAAATATGCTGGCCTCCATTTAATGTGTGCTTTTGTGTATAGCCATGCTTGACACGGTGACATGGATTTCACATGTGCACTAACTAATTGTATGAAGATCTTTTTTTCTTACCTTCACTGTATGGCACATTTTCTGTTCAGTTCACCTTAATTGTATCTGCTGATTAGCTTTCATACTATATTTCTCATCTCTCCATATTAACTTGGTGTCAACATTGTCTCCATAGGTAGCAGCTGCGAAAGCTCCAAACGGAGTGGCACCAACAGCTGCAGCCACGGTCATGCATCATGCTCAGTGGAATGCCCATTTTGGACATCCTCTGCCGACAAACGTTCGGAGGAGTTTCAGGAAGAAAACTCCAAAAGTTGTGCAGCCATTACTCTGTGAAGTCTGCAAGATCCAGTGCGACACCATGGAGGTTCTCTTGATCCATAAAACAGGTCAGAAGCACAAGAAGAATCTGCAGAAGTTACAAGACGCGATCACGCCTCAACCAGCAAAGCCTCCGAACAGCGGTGTTGCAGCAAACACAGCACCTCCTGCCGCCGCCGCCGCCACTGCTGATGGTGTTGTGCCGGCTGTACAGCCAAAGAAGAACAAGAGCTCCAACGCGTCCCCAGCAGACTTGGAGGTGAAGAAGAGGCGGGTGATCGAGGCTGGAGCGGCTCATGGCGAAATGAAGATCTGCACAGCGTGCAACGTCGTCGTCAACAGCCAGAAGGTCTACGAGTTCCACCTGGCCGGGCAGAAGCACAAGGCCAATGTACAGAAGCAGCAGAAGCGGCAGCAGCAGCAGCAGCAGCAGCAAGTGCAGCTTCAGCATGTCGCCTGAGACGGCGAGCCGCTCTCGGAGTTCTCCCTGTCTTTATTTCCTGTCCTTCCAGAGGATCAACAGAAACCAGCATTCAAAAACCCATGTTTTTTTCCGTTGTTTGGTAGGCTAGCTTAGTCTCTGTTGCAGTTACAGTGTCCCCCTTGTTGTGCTGTAGAAACGCCGGAAAATTGCTTCAGACTTCTGCCTGCTGCGAATTAGCAGCGGATGCTGGTGGCGAATATTGTTATGTATTTTGTGTCTGTTGATGAATGTTGTGGTGATCTTGATATCTGAGTTCTTCTGTAATGTCATGGCTTGGGTTCGCGCCGCATAAATGGAATATGTTAGTTATACCGTGTTTGTAGTTCAGGTGCTCAGGCAGAAGTCGGAGGAATCGGTGATCATGGGCGGCAGTACTGTTGTTATCCTTGTTTTTTAGGGATTGTAGTCATCCTTGGTGTCGCATGAAGACTAGGGGTGGAAATTGGTAGCGGATAATCCGAAATATCCGATATTCGTATTCGAGAAAATGCCTATTCGTATCCGAAACATCCGCATCCGAACTAAAATGGAAATGAAAATTATCCGTATCTGAATTTATTAAACAAATAAAAAATAAAATATGGTACGAGATTTTGAGACAAATATGGATATGGAAGTGGATATATCCGTATCCGAATAAGATTATGGGAGGTAATTTTCAAAATTCTAGACCCAATATTCCAATTATCCAACTAAAAGCCAAATAAGTGGTCAAATTTTACTCTTTATATGATTAAATTTATAAATTATTATGCATTACAATAGTATTTATTCATAAACCTATTTATCATTGACTTATTGTATGTCACAAGTTGATTATTTCAGGTCACATAGCTATCGACTAATTTACTTAAGCAATATGTTGATATTATTCGTATCCGTTCCCAATCAAGAAAATATCCGATACGTATCCGTATTCGAATAATATCCGAGCCGCATCCGTATCCGATAACATCCGTATTTGGATTCGTATTCGTTTTGAAAATATGAAAATGGAAGTGGCAAGAGCACTATCCGATTCGCATCCGATCCATTTCCACCCTTAATGAAGACCCGCTGGAACGAGTGGACCTAGCAACTTAGGGTTAGACAGCTTTAGAAAAAGCCGCCATCTCGCTAGTTTTTTTTATCCGGAACACCTTACATTCCATTTACGAGGGACCGATTAAATCGGTGGTTACAGCACGGTTTACATCAAGCAGGAGATCTGCATGCCATACATGTTGACCTTGATTTTTCTATAAGCCGCCTCTTTTATTCATTTGGGTTTCTCAACTAATTATAACATAATTAATTTAAAAGTCTCAACAAATTTAAGAAGCAAGTTATTTTTTTACCTGAGGAGAAACAACTTATTTTTTTAGGCAAACGCTCAGTGTCAACCGACAGTTTTTCTCTCGCTTATCCGCCACCTCCCACGAGTGACGCATGCCCCAATGGGCCCGTGCACCGCTTCGTGTGTTGCCTTATCTTCTCGTCCGATCACTCCCGGCCACATTTTTATCCTTGTCTTCTTTCTTTCTTCCCCAACCATCCAGCCTCCTCCATCACGCATACAAGAAGAACATCGCTAGCCCATGTCCACCGGCCTGCGAGCAGAATGGCCACGCAAGCCTTCGGTGGACACCACAACCCGGCCGTGTCCTTCCCCAACCCGACTGTGGGCGTACATGGAGGTAGCATGCAAGCAGCGGCTAGCATGCGAGCTTGCTGGCCCACGCGACCGGCGACGGGGATTGGCGGTGCTCGAGACGGGAGCTTGGAGGTTGATGGCCTCGTGGTTGACGGCGAACGGCGGCGGTGTTGTCGGCGGCGACGTCGATGTTTCTGTAACTTCATTTTCATTGGTTTTTTCTACAATGTCATGTGTGTTGCAAAGGTTTATTCCGTGACAATACCATGCTGCAGAAAAGTGAAGATGAAAAAAAAAACTCTGCAACACATGTATGTTGCACAAGTTCATTCTGCAACAACATCCATGTCGCAGAAAAGTGAAGACAAAAAATTTCTGCAGCATCATCTATGTGTGCATAAGTTCATTCCGCAACAACACCCATGTTGCAGAAAAGTGAAGACGAAAGAAAGTTCTGCAACAACACCAATGTTACAAAAGGGTTTGTGCAATATGCGCTCTGTTGCAATGATGATGACGAGGTTGGACCGTTGATGGTGCCAGATCTAACGATTCTTGAGGCGGTCGATCTTTTTAGATTATGCATCGGGGGACGTGTAGCACTGCCCTATTTTTTTAAGTCACTCAAAAGAACTGTCCCGTAATTCACCGGTGCACCGATGAAGTGTTGACACTCCGCGTCAGCTTACTCTGCAGAAGCATGCAGCCCTGCAAGCATGTCCATCTCCTTCTCGTGCAATTGCGACGGGCCTATGCGTGAGGATGGCATGAAAGAAAAGGAAAGGAAAAATGAGAATCTTATCGGACTACTCAGCATCAGTGGGTACTGGGTAGGTGTGCATGAGTATTGTGTCAGGGACATTATTCAGTTGGATGATAACACAAGCCCTAGATAAGGGATGTCAGTTATGTGGTAGCCAGGGCGACCGGGTGCCTTGTCTTGTGGGCATGATTTGATGGTTTTCGTCCGGTGTTTCACTAATTAACCGGACATTTTTTTTAAGGATTTGAGACCCTTTTGGAGTGACTTAAAAAAAAAGATAAGAGACAATTTCATCACCTCTTTCATTAATTATGTGTCATATAAACAAACAAACAAAATCTGAGTTGATGAGCTACGAGACGGCGTCACAGAGCATCAACGGGAATGACAAGAAAACGCTACAGCTAGGCATGCAAATGAGATCCTTGTGTGGTGACTATTTTGATGATGTGCATTGTATGTTCAGAATGTTAATGTGATGGTTATCTTTTTCCAGGTCTTAAATAAATCATTGCTATATAATACTCCATCAACCCTGAAAAACTTAAAATCTCCATTTTATATGTATACATGCATAGTGTTTGTGTTTCTGGACACCAAAACAAACACCATGAACTACTTGTCGGATAATGCAGGCGACGCACAACCCTGCCCTCCATCTGATCCCGTTGTCACTAGACCGCAGTGCTTGGGAAGACCGGAGGGTACCCCCAGTACCGGGTGAAGAACAGTTCACCTGCGGACAGATCAAGGTGAAGTTGGCGTGCAAGGGGTTCAACTCCATCAATGGCGATCCAGCTGGCATAATCATGCCGGAGGACGAAGACAACGCGCTCTGCACCCTCAATGGCGGCCAAACGGTGCATCTTGGTGAAACGGCCACGTTCAACTACGTGTGGAGCACAAAAATCAGCTTTGAGCCCGTCAGTTCGACCATAGAATGTTCTGAAGCATCTGCGCCTACTCCATCGGCAGTATGATGTTGAAAGGCTACAAAGCTTGGGAAAATATACAATAGGTAGGTGAAAGAATAAGTCATATAGGAAGATTTAGCATGTGTTTCGTTTATTGCCACATTTATGATTTGCCACACTTTTCTAGCTACATGGTCTACATGTCATAGGCTCAATTTTTTGCCAAGTCTTGCCACATTTGTGATGGCCATTTTGTTAGCCACATTTTTTATGGTAGTCACACTTTGCCTACGCTTAGTTGTGGCAAAGTTAGTGATGAACCAAACATGCCCTTATTTGACATTGTGTCTCCAACTTTCAGTTGTCTTGATCCAAATAAAAAAACACTCTCGGTTGTCAAGCTGTTGAAACTATCAATGAGAAGTTATAACTTAGTCTCATGTGTGTTGATATGACATTCCAATTTTCTAAATACTGCCACGATCAAACACTAACAATCACAAACATTAATTGATGATCAACAAAGTGAACAAACAAAACAAAGGTTGTTGTGCATGGACCATGGACCTGCTAAGAAAATTATTTCTTATCATTCTCAAAAAACTTAACGCTTGGGCGGTAACCAAAAAATTCGAGTTCACACCAAAAATGCATATCCACTTCATGTCGAATACATTTGTTTTAGGATACTTGCTCCATTACACAAAACAGACCTACGACTGTGTGCAATTCTCGTCTACCATCTAGTTGTGATATTCAGATACTATTACGTATTAAATAACATTGTCATACTTTACCATCTAGTTAGGACCTTGTGATATGGTGTATCCTACTTTAATATTCCCTTGAGCTGATTAGGCTGGTTGTAATGGGGAGTATGCATATGATACTACCTTCGTAATGCATAGTATCATAAGTTAGTATCTTAGGTTGCCTTATTAATTGTCATGCATGACACAAAGTAGTACAACATTTAATATGATACAGTATCATGATATGATACCACACCTTCTTTTTTTTTCTTATTTAATTGTGTGCCACATCATTCAAAAAGTCTAGTTGGCATGTATGATACCGCTTATGATACTCCCACTACGATCAGCCTTAGCTAGGCCTACTCGTTAAGATAGACTTATGGCTAATTGGTCCGACAACTCAGATGTATATTCAATAGGATGTATCAAATTATGAAAAATACCCTCACACTCATCAGAAATTGTTAAATTTCTATAAATCTATGTCACATTTGGTCGAACTACAATGCTCATGTGCCATGCTGGATACACTCTTTTGCGGGTCCTGTTGTATGTCCATTCAGCCAGTGCAGGCATATCATTTTGATATGTGGATCATGCTCTATAAGGCCCCGAAATTGTTTTAGCTCTTCATTTCTCAGGGGAACTCAAGGATACACATTTCATTTCGGCATGTAAGAGCATCTACAGCCGGACTTATCAAATTCGGCCCCTCAAACATCCGCAGACGCGCCCACGGGCATTGACCGGACACTCCTCAATTTGTGCCCTTCACATCCGCACTCCTAATATCCAATACTCTATATCCATACTAACCATGTAACATGAAGATAAATTATGTAGATCATCGCGCGGACTATAAAACAGAGCTACATATGCACATTCCGATCACCAAAAGATCACAAACGGATCTCCAAAAGCTACTCAAAGTTCACATAATCTACATAGGATGGACATGTTCTATCTAGAGACATAAATAACTAGAAATTAACTACAGAGACAGCGAAGAATCACCACTTCCTCACCGGGCCTTTTGCCCTTTCGGTTGCCGGCGTAGCTGTAGGCGTGGACTACAGGTGGCGGATCATCGGTGTCGGAGGAGGAGGAGGAGATGTGGTCGTCGCCGTCGCCGGAGAGGACGATGAGCCCCTTCATCCACCTGACGGCCCTACCCTGCTGCCATTTTAGCTTGCCATACCGGTCCGCCTCCCGCCCCGATTGCTCAGTGGCAAGCCGAGGCGTCCTCACGTTCTTCCGCCGTAGACGGCGAGCCTTCGTCTCTGCCCATCGTCATCGTAAGCAATTGGCGGTGGACCCAAGCGAGGGGCCGCTCGTCCTCGTCGAGCTCCACCGGCATCATGTGGTGGCGATGCATGGACTGCTCCGCCGTGTCTCCCTCCCTTGCCCGCCGCCTCTCGTGGTGGGCGGCGCGGGCACTAGCACCCGTCGTTGCCCGCGCAGAGCACCTGCCGACGAGGGAAGGGGGCGGAGCGGACTACGCTGCCCTGGTGTTTTGGGAACGTGTCGGCGCGTTGGGCCATTACTTTCGCGGTGACCCAAACGGACGGGCGGCGGACGAAATGGGTCGCCGCGTTGGAGTTGCTCCTAGGGTTTTCGAGCGAGGAGCCGGATTGGGTTTTTTTTATGTGCCGGCCCAAGTGTCATAAATTTATAAATATCTCCTAATTTCTAGAAATCGAAATTTTTGCCATAGCCGACTCTTGACGCGTGGCAAAAAAAACCACGCCCTAGTTTCTTGACCACAAATCGTTGGACACAGGACCGAACCTTCTGGAACGGCCGCTGTCTCTGACACGGCCCCGCATCGGCTGGCGGCCCAAAACACAGCAACAAAACCGCCAGCGCCGCCCTCTTCCCCACCCCTCCATCCCGTCCTCCCCACAGCGCAGAACCCCAGAACCCCCAGCCGACCTCACGCGGCACGCGTCGGAAGGAAAAAGAGGAGAATTTCGCCCCCCTCCCACTCCCCGTCCCCGCCATGGCCGCCTACTGCCCGCTGCCGGCGATGGCGCCGGAGCTCCCGGTCTGGACCCACGCCGCCCCGGCGCCCCCCGAGCCCGAACCCCTGCCCCTCTTCATGTACCCGCCCCCACCGCCCCCGCTCCCCGCGGGCCGCCGCCTCCTCCCCTGGCCGGTCCCCCACCGGCCGCCTCCCGACTTCTTCTTCGAGATGGACTACCGCCGGACCCACTCCCTCGTGCAGGTGAGCCCCCCGCCAGCCCCCGATTCCTCTGGTTTCCCTGGTGTCCCCGGTTATCTCCGAGTAATCTCGTGCTTCCTTTCTTGGGGGTGATGCAGTTCTTGGCGGACGAGGGGGCCATCCCGACGCCCGAGGAGGAGGAGACGAGGGAGCAGGTCATCCGCGAGCTCAAGAAGGTACCCGGGCATGGGGATTCCGGCTTAAAAAAATGGGTATTGAAGGCATTTGCGTCCGGCTGGAGTTCCTGACTTGTTCTGTTTTCGCTGCTTGCTCTTGCAGATTGTGACGGATTGGGCCAAGGCGGTGGCCTGTGAGGAGAGGGTTCCCCCGAGGCGGGTGACGGCTACGGTCCTCACCTATGGTTCTTACACGTTAGGGGTAAGCAAGAACGCAAGATATTTACCAAAATGATGTGGTCATGATTTCTCTGAATGTTTGCGGGGTTGACCAAATTGGTTGGATTATCCCCAGTTTCAGGATTCTATAGAATTCCATGTTTGTGGTAGTAATTTTGTTGGATCATCCCCAAATTCAAGATTCTATAGAATTGCATGCTTGTACTAGTAATTTGGTTGGATTATCCCCAATTCACCCTATGGAATTTCATGTTTGTAGTAATGCCTAGATTTAGTGCTTCACACCTTTTGCCCAATTAAGCCGACCCATATCGCAAGGAAGGTAGATTGCAAACCTATTATTAGCACAGACAATACAGGAGCAGAAAATGGTCTGTTATTTATAGTGCCCTGCCCTTATGCCTTGTCACATATTTGTGCACCTTCTGTTTGTTCTAGTTGCCGCTTATGATGCAATAAATCAAGTGCATTGTCTGATCAAGTATTTTTGTTTCTTCAAGGCTCACGGACCTGAATCTGACATCGATGCGCTATGTGTTGGTCCCTGTATCGCAAACTTGCCGGTAACTATCATGGTTTGTGTTCCCTCTTTCTCCACCTTTGCTTCAGGATACTAACGCATGTCATGTCAATCTTGCAGCACCACTTTTTTGCTGTTCTGCGACAAATTCTCAAGTGCAGGCCGGAAGTATCAGGACTGCAGACTGTGGAAAATGCCAAGGTTCCATTGATGCGATTTAGATTCAGTGGGATTTCTGTTGATCTGACATACGCCCAGCTCCCAGTCCTTGATGCAGTTCAGGCAAGTTTGTTGCGCTGGCACCCCTTCTAGAAAACTATACCTGTATTTACGAATCCTGTCTGATTATGTGCAATTACCTTAACTCATGGAGTGAACCTGTTAGTGAGCAGCTTACCATTAGGACGATATTGTTCTAGATAGTTGAAGTGCCTCTGATCTGAGGAGCTAAGGGTATAACTCTGTAGTATATAATCTCTTTAAATCTGGCACATCAAAATCATCAAACATGGCCCTGAACCTCGGATACGTTTTTCCGGTGTCAAACCTGACTGATTCAGAACCGAATGAAGTTCTAGAAGTGCACAAAGACGATCCTGACTTTCCTTGCACTCTCCGTCCTCAGGACACATGATAGAACATTCTCTTTGGTGGCCTTTGCCGCACTGTGGAAAAAGACTCCGTTAGTGACTTGGGGTTACCAGCTAACAACTATTGTGCACCCCTCTACCTCTCTTTAGATGTTCAAAATAATCATACCAGATATCTGACACCACATCCAGAAGATTATTGGATAACCCATGTTGCTCATCCTGAGCATCAAACTTTTTGATCTGTGTGACAAGATCTCACTACTTTTCCTTGACATCACCCCCACAATTTAACCCCAGCCTTGCAAAAAAAACTATGGGACGTCTAATGTCATTTGACCATTAGTCAGGAGAAGTCCACTGTACGTCATCGCCTCACCCATTTCGTACCAGCTGTTTCTCGAAACTAGCCTGAAAAACGTTGATGCTCGAAAAAGAAATGCCCTGTACTTGGTTCTTTTGCTCACAGCAATATGTGCATGATGAAGCCAATTCTTGTCAGGCTTATCACAGCAAAAGGTGTGAAATCTGGCTTCAAGCCATGCTAACTAGCACCCTGTCAAAATTAACTATGGCTGGTGAATTTGCTTGTTGGTCCACGTGTAACAAGCCCTTCCCCTTTGAATCTTATGGATTTATTGGAGAGTTGGATCAGATACTGACCAATATTATTGTTATGTTCTATCACATGCCTACCGAATGTGGTTTGCTAATCCCTAGGAATAGGGGCACAATATATAATTCTATTTTCCTGCTTGCCGAACAGCCAGTCAAGGAGTCGGGCTGAGCAGGCCTAAAAGCCACCACATATTCCCATGTACGCACCAACTTTTTGTTTGATCAACACATATGCAAAGAATTTACCTTGATCAAAAGAACTCACATCTAAAACATCTAATTTTGCTTGTAGTAATGCTTCTCCAGTTTTTCTGAGTTAAGCGCCCTAAATGATACTTACAAGATAAATCCATATATGTGGAGTATGATCCCTCCAAATTATCTTTATCATGACTGTCCCACAGACGTCGTACTATGTAAAAATGGAAGGTCTATATTCTGACGGGTTTACTTGCTCATGCAGGCTATAAATACATCTAGTCCTCAGTATCTTCGGAAACTTGATTCACGGAGTTGGAAGAGTTTGTCTGGAGTTCGTGTTAATGAGCAGATTGTGCAGCTAGTGCCGGATCAAGAGGTTACAGACTATTCTAATTTAATTCACCAGCACTCGGTCACATTTTTGTCCCCTGCGTAATTGTACATGAGGACCCAAGTAGTCATGTTTGAATCTACACTTCTCAATCCATTTACTTACTCTTGTATTTATCTATTTCTGCACTTCCTGCTTAACATGCTCTTGTTTCCTTCGATTTATTTACTTCTATCCATGCTCTTGTTTCCATTGATTTACTGTGACTGTGGTATTGCTCATTATTATTTTTACACAAGAGTACTTGAAATTATTGTTACTTTTTCACTTCAAATTCTGTTTGTTAACAATTCATGCAGAAGTTCCAAGTTCTGTTGCGATGCATAAAACTATGGGCTAGGAGGCGGGGACTTCATTGCCATGTATGTTGTTTTAATATGTGCTGGCTGTTCAGCTATATTCTGGTCTGACCGTGTCATGTTGACATGTCCTATGCCATTTTGCAGTTGCTTGGTTTCTTTGCTGGGATTCATTTGGCGATTCTTGCAGCATATGTTTGTCAGAGATTTCCAAATGCCACTGCCAATGGTCTGTTCACCATGTTCTTTGAGATATTTGCTCACTGGCCTTGGCATATTCCAGTAGATCTGCATGGTCAGCAAACTAACTGCACGCGCTCAGATGGGTGTTTAATGCCCATAGTGATGCCTTGTTCTCCGCCGGAGCTCTGTGCGTCTAATATGACGGAAGGTACCTTCAGGAAGATCAGAGAGGAGCTTATGCGTGGTTATGTTTTGACCAAGGTCAGTAACTTAGGTAGTTTCACTTATAGTTGTGTTTGTCCTGCTTTTTGAAGTCTGGTGAAGTTTGTGAAATGCACAGATTTTGTTATTCTGAGGTTTTGTCTAAAACTCTATATGGTATAGATATTTAGTCATTTATTGAAACATTATTACTCCCTCCGATCCATATTACTTGTCACAGCTTTAGTACACTTGGTTATGCTTACATAAACAAACACATTCTGAAATTCCTACGCCACAAATTCAGATCTTCCATGCATGCATGTATTCGGCACTCTTTCCTGTTCTAGGTTTCTTTCGCAGGGACAACTAATCCACTGTTTCATACGACTATGGTTTCTGCATCCCAACCATTCAACATGATCTAGCTTGACAAATATGTAGACACCTATCTCGTGTTCCTTGTTCACTTCAAGTACTTGACTATATTTTCTTTTTGCATTTTGCTATACGCCTAGTTCATTGATACTCATCTGAAGTTTTAGTTCAGAATATCATTTCAGTGAGTATACATTTTACCCTTGTCTGTCCTTTTAACAAAACTGTACATGATGCAACTTATCTTGGAATATTTTTGCGGTTCAGTTTTCTCCAGTACTAGACAATTGCGCATATGTTTGCTTGAACACTTCGAGTTTATTTTTGCATCAACTCTTAACAGTTCTTTATTGTTTGGCACAGGACCTAGGGAGCCATGATTTTGAGTGGGCATGGATTTTTGAACCCTTCCCATATTCGACAACATATGAACAATTTCTTCGCATTGCTCTATGTGCTCCAACTTCTGAAGAACTGCATGATTGGACTGGATGGGTTAAATCCCGCTTCCCTTACCTTATTCTCAAGGTTTGTTTGCTGCAGTGCAGTCGTCTTGTTTTTCCTTCATACTCATGCAGCTCGACTATTCATTTAGTGCAAGGATGTAAATCTAAATGGTTTTAACTTGTGCTCTGCAGCTGGAAGATAACGGCATTGAGTGTGACCCCAATTCATCACAGGAAGTTGATCATACAGTCATCAAACCCAACATTGTATATCACTGGGGCCTCATCCCTCAATCAGATACTCTTCTTGATTCTAGCTCTCTGAAGGAAGATTTCATGAAATATGTCATCAATGATGTCTATGGAAAGGTGAAATGTACAAACTCAGAGCTGACGTTGTCCATCGTTGGCGCATCAGAGCTGCCAAAAAGCATGTACAATGACTCATTTTACTCTCGGCACCTGCACCAGTATGGGGTGGGCTACCAGGCAGCAGATGACTGTTGGAGTACAATTGGCTAGGATATTGCTGGATCATCTGGCACATACTCTTTTGCATCTTTTATTCTGATCATCGGGCGGATACTCATCATGTCTGTGGGTTTCTTCTCATCTCCTTATTGCCCCTAGCAAAGGGAATCTGAAGATCAGGGTATTCTTTTATTAGCTCCCAGGTGTACTAAGATGATGAAACTGACTTGGTTCTGCTCTGATGGTTATTCAAGCGCATGTGTAGTACTGGTCAGTATATTTGGCATAGCGTCTGACAAAAAGAAAGAAAAAAAAATGGCATAGTGGCTTATAGCAGTAGAATGTAAAATGTAGGCTATTATTCCAAAAAAAAATATGTAGGTTACATGGCTCACACCTGCCAAGCGGAAGCCCTGGTGGAAGGGTTACTGGAAACCTATTGAAGATGGGGAGGCAAACCAAAAAAAGAAGGTAAAATGTCTGCATGAACGCTGTCCAAGTGCGGGTTTCTGCTGTGAATTTTGATGCCTGCTGGGTGCAAATCACCCAAGGTGCCTGCAATGTATAGTTGATCTTGTCAGTAGTATGTGCTGTTACATTTTGCAAGCAGAACAGCCCTTGCCACTGAACAATTCTTTTTGTGTAACTGATAACTACCCGACTCCGAAGTGCCTGATCTGATGGGGTGTTACTGAATAATAATAAACTGTAAAGTGAAAAACCAGTTGAAACCTGTATGTGGTCTTGTTTCTGGTGCAGAGGTGGATGATGTTTTGTACGTATTTGGTATTGATGATGATGGTGATGGTGATACTGTTTAGCATGATGGTATTTTGTTGCTGCGTACATGGTCCAGGGCCGGCGTTCAGGTGAGAGGAGATGCATTTGGTCCAGGCCATCATGGCCTTGGCTCGTAGGTGTATGTGTGCCGTCATAGTATTTGCGTCACGCCTGATGACCCAGCGTAGCTCTTGGGATCATTCTATTTTTGAGATCCGAAGTTTGCGCATCATAGACAAGAGACCCACCCTGCAAACTCCAGAAAATTCGGCTGCACGTTCTCTGACTTTACTGAATCAGCTGCCAAGTTTGTGCATATGTTCTTAAATTCAGTTACTGCCAAGTCTGTGGATATGCCGTTAAATCGAAGGGGGAAAAAGCGTGTAGATATGTTTGCCATGGAAAGGGGAACGGCGAGAGCGATACGGCAGAGGTGAAAGCGGGAATTCACTCACGTTGTGTGCGTACATGGTCGTTGTCGCATGGTGGTGATGGCACAGGGCCACGCAGCCGCGCCTCCAGGCCACGGCGAGCGGCGTCGCGGTCACCTACGGCGGAACAGAATCATCGGCAGCTTTTGGCGTGGCGAGTAACATGCACGGCCAGCCACTAGCCATTCCATCCATCGGTGGCCTGGCCCGGAGCCATCTCACTCAGCTGCGCACATGCGCTGAGCAGCCCACCACGTCCGGCTGATCCCGACGCGCCCCCTCGCCCGCGCCACACGAGCTCACGAACGCAGCTAGGGCAGCACATCACGGCACCAGGGGGAAGCATGGTTCCGTCGATCAGTCCGCAGGCAGGGCGCGCCCCGGTTCCGCAACCGCACGTGCCAGCCCAGCGCGCGCCGGGGCCATGCACGCATGCTATGCTCAAGGACGCGTACGTGGCGCGTGCAGCCACCAGCATACGTGATTGGCAACCGGCCGAGAGCACGCACGCGGCCGGCAACCCGGCAGGTCGCGCTCGCTCGCTCGCACAGAGCACAGGACAGAAGCTCGACGACGACACGGGCGGGCCGGTGCATATGCGTCTGAGGGAGCATGCACGGAGTGGAGCGGAGAAACCCGGTACTACTGCAAACGCGTCCCTTGCGCGCACCAGCCGGCAGTGCCCGCCGGTGGCGCGGCGCGTGCAGCCGAAGCATGCGTGATGGCAACCGGCGCGCGAACACGCACGCGGCCGGCAGGCCTCGCGCTCGCACGGACAAGCAGGACACGACTCGCGCGCGTACGTCCGCCGCCCGGCCGTGCCCTGCCATGCCATGCCGTACGTGGCGCGGCCGCCCACCCGCTGGACGCGACGGCCCGACAAGCACACGGGCGCGTGCCGCGCCGAACAAACACCTACGTGCAGCACCGTAAATGCACGCTCGTACGTACTCCATTGGCGAGTTACGTGCTCGCGTACTGATCCGGTCGGGCGACGAGCGACGGCGCATTAACTGGACGCGCGTGACAAGTCGACCGTGGTGGATCCATGGTCACGGACGGACGCGTGCGTGCGTGCACGGAGCGAGCGTACCGTTGCTGGTACGCTGCCGCGCCTGCCTGCACGTACAGATTTATATGCCTCCCTCGTTAGCGGAGCGGCATCTGCATGCTCCGGTAGCCCAAGTACCGGCCGCTGCATGCATGTGCAGTTTGTCTCAATGCCGATCCACCTGCCCACGGCCGCTAGCCGCTACTATAGGTGGCTACCATGCATGGACGGCCCCAAAGCAGCTCGTGCGGTGCATAACTCACTGCATGTACGTATAGTATACTAGATAGATAAAAATGTATACCGGATTCATGCCCTGAACCCGAAAGCATACGTCGCCTCTTCTTTCGACATGCTGCGTTGTTTCTCCCAGCAGTGCACATGAAGAGGACGGTGCAATGCCAACACAAGAAGGCCGGTGAAAATTGCCGTCGACCTGAAAAAAGACGAGACTTAACCAAGTCTAGGTCAAGTGACATAGCATGTAAGGAAAAAAATTAAAAAATTACACGGATCTTCACGTAAGAGCATCTATAGCCGGACTTTGCAAATCCGGCACCGCAAAAGTCTGCGGACGCGACCGGCAAATTAGCCACTTTGCTCCGAGTCTCTCATATTTCAATCCCAAAGCAGGCAAAAGAAATCCTACGTACTACCCTAGCTAATCTTCGTCATCGGAGTTGTACACGACGTCGGTGCCAGGTGCCCGCTGGACGGGCGCGTAGGAGGGCTCCGGTTCATCCTCCTCCTACTCGACCTCATCCATGTAGGCGAGCATCACCGCCTCCTCCGCGGCCTCCACCTCCTGCCGGCGACGGCGTCTGGTTTCAGCAACCGACTCCAAGCGAAGGGAATTAAGGGTGGCCTGCTGCTCCGCCTGCAGATCGACGTCGCCAGCATCCACCGCATCCTCCTCAACCTCCCCCTCCTCCGCCAGAGGTAGCCCCACGGCGATTCGGGTTTCGCGCCTTGCCAGGATCTGCTCAAGGAGCTCAAGTTGGCGCTGAGCCGTTAGAAACCGGTGGCTCCTCACCCGGGGGCGTGGGGGCATGGCTACTTTTTTTTTTTGACGAAAGCCCCCCCCCCCCCCCGCCCCACTTTTATTAACGAGGCGAAACCACAGCCCAAGTCATCCAAGTTGAAACAGGAAAGGGGCATGACTACTAGGCGGATGAGGAGTGCAAAGTGGCGGCGGCAGCGGACTGACGGAGGAAAATGTGGATGGTAGGGTTTCGGTGCGGCGGTCGACTTAAATAACCGGGCTAGTCACTACGTAGCCTGCCAGAGCGGCGCCACACGGCGACATTGCTCTGACGAAGGAGACGAATTTCGGACCGCCGAGTTTCCAGACGTTTCTGCGTGAGACCCCGCCATCAGTCCGACGTGGCGGGTACGCCCTGGCGCCCCATATCCGCCTCCAATTTGAGCTGGATATGAGGGATGCCGGTCAGCCCGAGACGTGTGATGCCCGTTTGAGGCGTCCATTCGGATCAGATTTTCGTGACCGGTCAGCGACCGAGCGGGCCGCTAGGACGTTTTAGGCCGGTTGAGACGCCCTGCTTAGATGCTCTAAGATCCTAAGAATAGAAAGACTTGGCTAACTGAGATTTGGTAATCCCGGGAAAAAATGGCTGATCAAAGCTGGCTCTGGAAAATAAATGCACGGAAAAAGATTCATTCTGGTTTTGAATGGTGCTCTTCGTCTGTTAATGATCGGGACCGCGTGCTCCGCGAGCGTCTGCACCGGCCGGGCGATGTGATATGCAAGAAAAGATGCGTGCACCGTAGTCGCACAAAACCATCACGATTATTGGTCCTGATCGATCAGCCCCACGATCAAGTCTCACGCCTCGATCGAGATTGCGATCGCGATGAATCCGGGCATATGCGCGAAAGATGAAGCACGAGGCCATAGCTATGGTAGGCCGGTCCTCAACGTTAACACCATCATAGTCACGTACTGCTGGCTGCTGCTACAACTTGGCCAGTACGTGCAGGACGTGCGTGCATGCGTGCGTGGTAACAGGAGTGATCGTATTCTTCTAGTATTCTTCTTACTACTAACGTTTTGTTTTGCTCCGTACAACTGATGGCTACGGCTAGTAAACATTGCCGGTGACCTGCATGCTGCAAAATACATGGAGTGCGGATAGAATAGGTTCTTTCTCCCAGTGTAGATGAAGAGGGCGGAGCCGGTGCAAACTGCAATGCAAGAAGGCTAGTGAAAATTGCCGATGACCTACATGCTGCCAAATACATGGAGTGTGGATAGAACAGGTTCTTTCTCCCGGTGCAGATGAAGAGGGCGATGCTGATGCAATTGCAATGCAAGAAGGCTGGTGAAAATTGCCGGTGACATCCATGCTGCAAAATACATGGAGTGCAGATAGAACAGGTTCTTTCTCCCTGTGCGGATCAAGAGGGCGGTGCAACTACAATGGCAATGCAAGAAGGCTGCTGAAAATTGCCGGTGACCTGCAGATAGAAAAAGAAAAAGAAGCTGCTTCTCGCAAAATAAACGCGCGGAAAAGATCCCTTTTCGTTTTGGACGCTGTTCTTCGTCTATCATGATCGGGGCCGCGCGCTCCGCGAGCGCCTGCGCCGGCCGGGAGTCTGGCCGGGCGATCCGGCGATGTGGCATGCAAGAAAGATGCGTGCACCCTAGTCGCGCAAGAACACGATGATTATTGGTCCTGATCATCCTTCCCACGTACGTACGTACGCCTCCATGGTGATTGCGATCGCGTTGAACCCGGGCACATGCACGAAAGATGAAACACGAGGCCATAGCTTAGGCTAGGCCGGTCCTCGACGTTAACACCATCATACTCACGTACTGCTGGAGTGCTGGTGCTGCCACAACTTGGCCAGTAGGCGCGTGTCAACTAGTTATATTAATTATTCAACTAGTTCTAATCTCTAGTTCGACAATTTTTCTATCTAGCTAGCTAATTCATCTAACATTCGACATTAATCTAACATTCGATCATCTAATTAACTTTTCTAAAAAACAGAAAATAAGTAAAAAAAATGTGTGTGTATGTGTGTGTGTATGCATGTGTGTGTATATATACGTATATGTGTACGTATGTGTGTATGTGTGTGTGTATGCGTGTGTGTGTGGTATATGTGTGTGTGTGTGGTATATGTGTGTGTGTGTGCGGCCCCGTACGCCGCCGCCCCGTACGTACGAGCGGGGGCGCCGGCGTACGGGGCGGGGGCGCCGGTGTGTGTGTGTATGTGTGTGTATGTATGTGTGTGTATGTGTGTGCGGGAGTGAGAGAGACGTACGGCCGCGGCGATGACGACGGACGGCGGCGGCGTTCGGGGCGGCAGCGCGAGACGACGACGATGACGGGCGGCGGCGGGGACAGCGACGATGACGACGGACGACGGTACGGGCGACGGGCGGCGACGACGGGATCGAGCGGCGCGCGCGGCGGAGGTTGGAGACGAAGTGGGGAGATGAAACTGAAATTTTCGCAAGTGCTATATATATAGGATGGGCCTTTAGTACCGGTTCGTGGCTCCAACCGGTACTAAAGGCCTATTTTTGCCGGGCCAAGCGGCGGGAAACGAAGGCCTTTAGTACCGGTTGGAGCCACCAACCGGTACTAAAGGCCTTGCGCTGCCACCCCAAAGTTTAGTCCCACCTCGCCCGGCGCAGGGCAGCCGCACTGGTTTATAAATCCAGCCGCGGCTACCTCTTCGAACTCCTCTATATAGCAGGATTCTCGGCCTAATTAATTAGGGCACGCTGCCCTGTGAGCCTGCTGGCCCGTCTGGGCCTGCATTTGCACACCCTAGGTCTGGCAGGCCCACTGGGCAGCGTGCCAACAAATTTTTTATATAGTTTTTTCTTTTCTGCATTACTTATTTTCTTCTATTTATTTTTGAGTAGTTTTTTATATAGTTTTTTCTTTTCTGCATTATTTATTTTCTTCTATTTATCTTCTTCTGAAAATTAAATGCTGCATACTGAACAATTAGGTAAATGACCGAAAAACAACAAATGATGTCAGAACATGTTGGAAATTGATGACGTCGCATTAAATGCTGTATACTGAACACAAAAAAAGTTCGGAGTTTAAATAAGTTATTAAAAATAAAAAAGAGGTGCAATGCTGGTTAATTTGCTTCAAGCCTTTCGGAATAGTGTAAACTGCACTGCACATAGCTCAGTGCAATCTATGCTATTCCGCAAGGCTTGAAGCTAATCAACATGGATCACAAGATAGTTTGGTTAAATTGCATTACTTGTAAGTCCAGTTAACATGGATGCTTATGATGCAAGAGCAATAGCAAAAGTGAAAATTTGGCACAAATAGATAGTTGTGTAACTAAAATAGGTAGGAGGAGAGATCGATAGCTCTTATGTCACAAAAAAGAAGTTGTATCAAACCTTTTATGTCGGATCTAGAACAAACCAATCGGTATCGCCATCATACAGCCTAACCGTTGCTCATGATGCATATATATGCATATCAAATGCACGGTTGGACGTATGATGGCGAATCTGAATGATTTGTATTCAGTCGATGAACTGGTAGATGTATGTAGTCGATGAACTGGTAGATGTATGTAGTCGATGAACTGAAAGACTTATGCAGGGAAGGCGAGAGGTGGGCTATATATAGGGTCGTCTGGCTCACAAAGTGATTGTGGTAGTTTCGATCCAACGACTCACATGAGCTAGGAATAAACACACCCTTGATCCAACGACTCGCAAGAGCTAGAAAGAAACACACGATCCGTGTGATTCTTCCTGATTGGTGGGATGCACATTAGTACCCACTCCGTATTCCGAAACCCTGATACTCGGAAAGAGTTTGTCCAGTTTGTACACGAAGTGCGTCCAGTTTTTGCTGTGACCCTCTCTACTCTTTCGCGCATGCTATGCGGGTGATATGATGATACCATGCCAAGTTTCAACATTTTCAGGATTCATTTTGTAGTGATTTTCAATTTCACGGTCATTTAGCTCTCTAAACAATTAGGTAAATGACCGAAAAACAACAAATGATGTCAGAACATGTTGGAAATTGATGACGTCGCTTTAAATGTTGCATACTGAACACAAAAGAAGTCCGGAGTTCAAATAAGTTTAAAAAACATTGAAGTGGCCATGTAACAGATGAGTTCTCGTCCGAAACCCTGATACTCGGAAAGAGTATGTCCAGTTTGTACACGAAGTGCGTCTAGTTTTTGCCGTGACCCTCTCTACTCTTTCGCGCATGCTATGCGGGTGATATGATGATACCATGCCAAGTTTCAACATTTTCAGGATTCATTTTGTAGTGATTTTCAATTTCACGGTCATTTAGCTCTCTAAACAATTAGGTAAATGACCGAAAAACAACAAATGATGTCAGAACATGTTGGAAATTGATGACGTCGCTTTAAATGCTGCATACTGAACACAAAAGAAGTCCGGAGTTTAAATAAGTTATTAAAAATAAAAAAGAGGTGCAATGCTGGTTAATTTGCTTCAAGCCTTTCGGAATAGTGTAGACTGCACTGCACATATCTCAGTGCAATCTATGCTATTCCGCAAGGCTTGAATCTAATCAACATGTAGATGAGAATTGCAACTCTTCGTCATTGTCTGTGCACTCACGGCTTATAAACCGCTCATACTGCCTCTCTCTTGGCGAGGTGGGACTAAAAACAGCTTGCCATAACCTCATTAGTACCGGTTTGTGGTACGAACCGGCACTAAATGGTGATGATGGGGCCATAGCCTGACCGCAGGCTGACACAACCTCTTTAGTACCGGTTCGTGGCATGAACCGGTACTAAAGGTTCGCCACGAACCGGTACTATTGATCGCCGCCACGAACCGGCACTAATGTACACATTTGTGCCGGCTCTAATTCAAACCGGCACTAATGTGCTTCACGTTTGACCCTTTTTCTACTAGTGGCAAGAAGGCTGGTGAGAATTGCCGGTGACATCCATGATGCGAAATACATGGAGTAAGAGATAAGAGAAGAGTACGGTCGCTCCTGTTACCACGCACGCACGTCCAGCGGTCCAACTTCCAAGTATATGTGCCGTGCACGCAGTTGGCCAGTCGCACCTGTTGAGTTGTGTAAATGTGTGAATATGTAACAGTTGGGGGGCTAAGATGTAAAAGCGCATATCTATATAGAATACAGAGAAAGAGGAGGCTGGATAAGGCGCTCCAGATTTTTCCCCATTCTAGTTCTTCCTTCTTCCATCTTCTAATCCAGATTTGTTGAATATTTCTCTGATTTATAACATGGCATCGGAGCAAGACGATCCTAGTGCGTCTCTCGCTCTACCGTAACACCGCATTGTTGAGGTGTTGCTGTCGTGTGGCGGCTGGAGCTCGTCTTCGCTCAGATCCTTTGCGATTTGGTGGAGCCAAGCAAGATCGAGGGTTCGGCAGAGAAGAACGACGAATACGGTGCGGTGTTGTTCTCACTTTAAGTTGCTGAGATTCCGGTCAGTTTGAGTCCTTTGTGATTCAGTTCTCTTTTCTGTGGCTGGGGCAACTTCGTTTGCTGGGCTGATTTGGTAGTGGTGAGTTTGGCTGATACAAACTTGTGACCTGTGAGTCTTATTTGTGGTCTGTTGCCGTAGAGTTCTCTTGCTAGTTAGTGACCATGGGAGACAAAGACAAGGACAAGGGTGCAGATTCAAGTGTTGAGAAATTATGTGAAAGTATGCAGCGAATGCTTGCTCAGCTGATGGAGCAAGCACAGGTTAAGTCTAGTAGCTCGGCTGAAATTCAGAAGTCTGTCCTCGAACCAAATCCAGTAAAATTAACTGGTCCAGATGACTATTTTAGTTGGGCTCGCAATGCGTCGTTAATTCTGGAAGCGCATGGTCTGCATAAGTACCTAAATGAAGATGAGAAAAAGCCAGGAGAGGTAATGCAGGAACAATGGGAGCAGAATCAGAAGCGAGTCATGGTTTGGCTGTTGGGCTCAATGGAAAAAACTGTTCGGGAACAAGTTGAAAGTTTTCAAACTGCTGCTGAAGTCTGGACAAGTATTGAAAAACAGTTTTCTGGTAAATCAAACAAAATGCAGGTTAGTAGAATACTACATGAGATGTGGCACTTTAGACAAGACCAGAAATCAGTTACAGAGTATGCAGGGGAATTGAAGAAACTTTACAGGGATCTAGAGTTTTTTAGACCATTCAAGCCACATGATCCTAGAGATTTGACTCTCCTCAGAGAATGGTTTGAACCATTGTTGGTGCAGGTTTTCCTGGAAGGTTTGAATCCTGAGTTCAAACTTCGCTCTCAGATGATACAAGCATCTCCTGACTGGCCTACCTTGGATGAAACTATTGCCAGTATTCTTGAAGAAGAGACTCGTTTGGCCAATCAGGAAGCAATGCCACAGATGCATGGTGATAATCGTGCTGCACTTACTGACACACAATCCTCTATGAGTTTTAGAAGTGGTCAAGCAAATACTACTAAGTTTGACCACAAACAGAGAAACAAAGTTGTGTGTGATCATTGTAAGAGACCTGGCCATGTGAAAAAGGATTGTTTTGAGTTGATTGGTTATCCTCTAGGATGGCAGCAGAGAAAAATAAACAGGTTCAATGGCAGCGGTAACAGCTTCGAGAAGAAACAAGACCGAGTTCATCTTGCATCATCCACAGGAGAGTTACCTGCAATTGCTGCTCAGGCTCTAGAAGAGTTCAAGGCAAAATTGATGGCTGTTACTGCTGAAGGATCTAGTGAAGCTGCCAGCTCTCAGAGTGCAGAAGGTGAGAACCATTTACTTATGCCCTGGATAATTGATTCGGGTGCCACAAATCATATGACAGGTTCACAAAAATATTTTTCATTATACATACCTCGTTCAGGAAAGGATAAGGTCCGTATAGCTGATGGATCTTCGTCTTCCATAATGGGATGTGGAACCATTAGTTGTACACGTTCCTTACCTTTAAGTCTTGTCTTACATGTTCCCGATTTTCCTATGAACCTTCTATCTGTCAGTTCAATCACAAAGTCACTTAATTGCAGAGCTATGTTTGAGCCCTGGTTCTGTGTATTTCAGGACCTGAAGTCAGGAAAAATACTTGGGACTGGAACTGAGCGTGATGGCCTGTACTATCTTGACAATGTTGCAGCTCCACTTGCATTTGCTATAGCATGTACCGCATCCACCTCATCCACAGATGAGTTGTTGTTGCTCCATTGTAGACTAGGGCATTTATCTTTCCAAGTCCTAAGTCGTATGTTTCCATCACTTTTTGCTTCCTGCTGCAAGGATAAGCTTGTATGTGATGTATGTGAACTAGCTAAGCATACACGGGCTACTTATCCTAGTAGTAGTGAGAGAAGTCAAACCCCTTTTGAAATTGTGCACTCAGATGTTTGGGGTCCCTCAGTTGTAACCTCTCTATTAGGAGAGCGTTGGTTTGTGACTTTTATCGATGGCTTTAGCCGATATACTTGGCTTTATTTGCTCAAACAAAAGTGTGATGTGTTATCTGCATTTAAAGACTTTTATGCCTTGATTTGCAATCAATATAATGCAAGAGTGAAAATATTTCGCTCAGACAATGGAACCGAGTATGTTAATCAGGAGTTTGACTATTTTCTAGCTTCAAATGGCATTATACACCAGACTACATGTGTGTGCACTGCTGCTCAAAATGGAGTCGCCGAACGTAAAAATAGACATTTATTGGAGGTTGCTCGGTCCCTCATGTTCACAATGAATGTACCTAAATTTCTTTGGGGCGAGGCCATTAAAACAGCAGCATACTTAATAAACCGCATGCCATCACGGGTTTTGAATTATAAAACACCAATGGAATGCTTAAGTGGTACTAATTCGTTTACTGTACCACCAAAGGTGTTTGGTTGTGTTTGTTTTGTTCATGATTACAGGAACTCGGTGGGAAAGCTTGATCCCCGTGCTGTTCGATGCATCTTTGTTGGGTATTCTTCTACCCAGAAAGGCTATCGTTGTTGGTGCCCTACTGAGAAGCGGTTTTTTGTGAGTATGGACGTCACTTTTCGGGAGAAGAACCTTATTACACGTCAGCCATCAGTACTATTGATAGTATTGGTCGTGAGGGGGAGAATTATGATAAGGTGGATGTTCGTATTGGTTCAATTTTGACTCCTTTGCTAGATATATCTCAACCAGATCAAGGAACAGAGGGGGAGGAAAATGCGAGTACTAATGAGGGTAGGAGCAGCTCAACTGTTCATGAGGTATGTGACACTCCTACTTCTCAACAAGTTATACAACATGACAACCCTCTGTCTACAAGTTACAGGTCATTGCCTCTTGATTCAGTGCCGCGTGAAGAAACAGAGGAAGGTAGCGGACATGCTATGGGACCCTACTGATTCTCCATTAGTTGATGGTTATACTGATGACACGACTGAGGAAGGTACTGAAATTCCTATTGCAGCTCCTAAATCTCCACCAGATGATTCCCCTATCGCCTTACGAAAACCTGTGAGACATCGAGACGTACCAGCACGTCTTAAGGATTGTGTGGGTTATAAACATGATATTGCTAAATTTATCTCTTATGAAAATTGCAGCCCCTCATTTAAGACTTTCATTGCTTCTTTGGACTCTACCTCTATACCCACAGATTGGAGAGATGCTATTAAACATCCTAAGTGGAAGGAAGCAATGCTGGAGGAAATGAAGGCTTTGGAGAAAAATAACACATGGGAACTCGTAAAACTACCACATGGCAAGGAGCCAGTGGGTTGCAAGTGGGTGTATACGATCAAGCAGAATCCTGATGGCAAGGTGGAGCGATATAAGGCACGTCTAGTGGCAAAGGGATACACACAAACATATGGGATTGATTACGAAGAAACCTTTGCACCTGTTGCTAAGATGAGTTCAGTACGAACTTTAATCTCATGTGCATCTAATCTTAGTTGGGATCTTCATCAACTAGATGTGAAAAATGCCTTTCTCCATGGGGACCTTCAAGAAGAAATTTATATGCATATACCACCGGGCTTTGACACTGCTCAGACTAAGGATAAAGTTTTGCGGCTGCATCGATCCTTATATGGATTAAAGCAATCGCCTCGTGCTTGGTTTGATCGTTTTAGGAGATCTTTACTTAAAATGGGCTATCATCAAAGTAATGCTGATCACACCTTGTTCTATAAGCGTAATATGAGCAAGTTAGCAATACTGATAGTATATGTTGATGATATCATCATTACAGGAGATGATACTAAGGAAATAGAATACTTGAAGATGCGGCTAGCGAAGGAGTTTGAGGTTAAAGATCTTGGACAATTACGATATTTCCTTGGAATTGAGGTCTCTCGGAGCAAAAAAGGTATTTATCTCTGTCAAAGAAAGTATGTTTTAGATTTATTACTAGAAACTGGGCTATCCAAATGTCGTCCAGCTCCCACTCCCATTGAGCAAAATCATCGCCTAGTTAGTGAAGCAGGATCTCCTGTGGATCGAGAGCGCTATCAAAGGCTTGTTGGACGACTGATTTATCTCCCACACACTCGTCCTGATATTGCTTTTTCTGTAAGTGTTGTTAGCCAGTTTATGCATGATCCACGGACTCGCCACATGGATGCTGTGATCCGAATTATTCGCTATCTTAAGGGATGTCCTGGTCGAGGTCTACTATATACATCACATGGCAATCTGCAGGTGGAATGTTATACAGATGCAGATTGGGCAGGCTCTTTGGATGATAGAAGGTCAACATCAGGCTACTGTACATTTGTTGGAGGTAATCTTGTCACATGGCGCAGCAAAAAGCAAAGTGTTGTAGCGCGGTCCACGGCTGGAGCAGAATTTAGATCCATGGCACATAGAGTGTGTGAAGTGTTATGGGTGCGAATCCTTTTGATGGAGCTGGGTTTATTTCAGACTAAACCATTGATGCTATATTGTGATAATAAGGCAGCCCTTAGTATTGCACAAAATCCTGTGCAACATGATCGAACAAAGCATGTTGAAATTGATCGACATTTTATTAAAGAGAAGTTGGATCAAGGAATTATTTGTATGACATATGCGAGCTCCTCAAACCAGCTTGCAGACATCTTGACTAAGGGCTTACCAGATAGAATGTTTTCTATCCTTTGTAGCAAGATGGGGTTATATGATGCATTTACCCCATCTTGAGGGGGAGTGTTGAGTTGTGTAAATGTGTGAATATGTAACAGTTGGGGGGCTAAGATGTAAAAGCGCATATCTATATAGAATACAGAGAAAGAGGAGGCTGGATAAGGCGCTCCAGATTTTTTCCCCATTCTAGTTCTTCCTTCTTCCATCTTCTAATCTAGATTTGTTGAATATTTCTCTGATTTACAACAGCACCCATCAATGGCTCTCGCATAGGATATGCGTTTCATCCACCTATTTTCTCTCGAATACACCATGAAAAGAAGGGCCAAGCTGCGAGAAGCACGCTAAAAAGCAGTTACAACGCCAAAAGGCAAACAACTTCATGCTAATCTCTAGGATTAGAACCACACCTGCTACAATGGATCATGCGCTGTGCGTGTGTGATGCGAAGCGAGTGAGCGAGGGGTGATGGTATGTCAAAGTAAAATCCACCGGAGGTTCTACGTATTTCTAGTAATTCACATTTGTCAGGTCAATTAAAAAGCTTCGCAAATGATAGTCAGGACTATGGAGCCCTAACTACCGCGACGGATTAATTAAATAACGCCGCATCAGTAGTGTAGAAGAGTTAGCCGCACAAAAACATGATGATTACGGTCGTGATCATCGGCCCATGATCACTCTTCCGCTCCCCATGCACGTACGTACGGCCTCGAGATTGCAAACTGCGAAACACGAGCCGCTGGTCCACGCCAGTAGTGTTTTTCAAGCTCCACGACAAAATAAAATGTGATGATTTCGCTTCCTGGAGACTGGAGTACGTAATGAACAGCATCATAATTTGGGGTGCAGTACACTGTACACGTACTGGTACTCCAACCACAGCCGATCGACTGGTGTCGCTTCCCGGCAGCATCCATCAGCGGTAACCCCGTCAGTACCATGTACAGTAGCAAACTGGTACGGTACGATAACTCGTATTACCACTCATGTCCAAGTCTCCGTGCAAACCTTGTCACGTCGCCCTCGCACACGTAATAAATACTACTTCCTTCCTTCCGTCTATGTCATGTCGATTATCGTTGATTTACTAGTATATGTTTCAAAGGGAGGAGTGAGATAACATGTGATAATTCAACCCAGAGCCCGGGCTCAGATTAACCCGCCGAAAAGCACCACGACCATAATACAGGAGCATCTTGCACCACAAAGAAAAAACAATTTGAACTTCTTTTCCTTTCAAAACGCCGTACTGTTCATGTCCGGGCACATCTCGTCCCATAATATAAAAGCGTTTTTTACGCTAGTGTAGTCTGTCAAAAACGTTTTTGTATTATGAGACGGAGGGAGTACTTCCTTACGTGTCGCTGATTTAGTAGTACTCCTATATGGATCAAAGGAGTACAAGATAGCATGCACCTATCACCTGTCTATAAATAGTAGTAAAAAGCAAGAAAAAAAAGTCAGAAGCCGAAGCCATGCATCCTCACACGACACTTTCTTTTGTTGCGAAAGGGTCTAATAATAAATCAAGCAACCATAATGAGCTACCTAATCAAGGAGAAACTAACTAAGATGTGGATATACATGGCCAGATCCTCACCGGCTCGACCATACGTAGCTTAACACCTAAGACTTGCACTTTCCTGCTAGTGCGAGCTACACGAACGAGCAGCGGAGGGCACAGGGCGAGGGAGCGTGCGTGCACCGGCCGGTTTGTCCGTTTTTCCGGTGGTGCGGCGGGAGGCCACGTACGTCGGCCGGCGGCAAAGCACGGCGCGTTTCCAGCCCGGGGGTCGTTTTCGGCGCACGTTGTGGGCTCTGCTGCCGCTGCATGCATGCATGCATGCCTCTTGACTTTCCTTCCCGCCCGTCCTCTTCCGCCTTCTGTTTTGTCATGGAGACGAACGAACGAACATCCTCAGGCCCGGCCCCGCACGGCAGCGAGAGAACGAGCGGCAAGGAGTAAAGGCGAGAGACAATGCCACGCCGACAGACCTGGGCAGGGAAGGTAGTAACGGAAAGAGAGGAGCGACACGACATGCCCTGCCCTGCCCTGGACCCCATGCATGCATGGGGTACGTACCACCACCTTGGCCGAATTTCTAAATTTTTTGGAGGCATGCGGCAAAGGCGGCATGGTCCATGGGCCATTCTTTCACTCATGCTGCGTTGGATGTTGCATGGCTTGAGGCTCTGAGGCCAGGCACGTCGACAGTGGAAACCTTGCAAAGATACATCACGCGGTGGGGCGTCCGAGCATGTGGAGTGGAGCATATGTATGCACAACTGCCCTTGCAGGAGCAGTTTGCGTGGAGGAACGAAATCTTGGGCTCTTGGCGGTGAGAAAACAGTTTCCTTTTGTGAGCGGAAATACTGCTGGGCGGCAGCCTCTTGCTTGCTGTTCAAACTTTCCACCACCTCAACGATGTTGTCTGAGATAAACTATGCCTTCTTCTACGGGTAAAAACCTTCCCCCCCCGTGAAAACGCATAAACCTTACGTCTCGGGCCTTTACATTGACAATGTTTGTTTTATCAAAGAAAAAAAAATTCGGGTCTCTTAATGTCGAGTGAAGTGCATTGTAGGGCCCTGAACTGTTTAAGAGGGTGTCACGTAGGTCCCCGACCTATGAAAATCATCATCCAGGTCCTCAGTGGTGTGTTTGGTTGAAGGGATATATAGATATCAGTGGGTTGGGACCATCCAGATTTTATGAATGGGATGGATCAGTTTTCGTGTTTGGTTAAGATCAGTGGGATCAACCCATTTCCTGTTTTGTTGAGGGGATAAAGGTTGTTTGGATGTGGTCCTCACATAAAATAATCACAAGACACAGAGACATCATGACATATAAAATAATCATGTGAGGAGCCAAACAGGGACTGGGCCGCGCGGTTCAACTGATTTCTAGGGTGGGATGGTTCAATATCTTCAAAGCATATTCCTATTTTTTTTGGTTGGAACCATTCGAGTGCATTATAACCAAACAACTGTTTTCTTTGGGTACCGTCTCAACCCATCCTGGATGACCCCTACAACCAAACCAGGACTGACCAGTTCAACGCTAGAATAACTCCAGGGCATGTATTTTGCCTAGCAGGACACACTTGTTACAGTTCAAGCACCTATGTGACACCACTAAAATAGTTCAGGGACCAACTATGCTTCACTCCTCAATGTCGAAGATGATCGTGTTATGGTGCCTTTGATCCACCATGCCACCAACACGATCACCGGTATGGTGCCCTTCTCATCACTGGAAGAGGATGGCATGGTGTCACCACTCGACGAACTCTTCTTCGACAACCAAAGGCCGTGTGGTGGACCGGTTCCACGAGAGCACCTCATGCCATTAAGCGCGTGAGAAAGAGCAACCTGGCATGATCGGCGTGTGGACCATGTACCTCCTCATATATTTTTTGAAGAACACATAAGAGAATCGTGTATGCCTTGTATATCAAGAATGGAAGAGAATACTTTTTTTTTGCGAGGGAGGAATGGAAGAGAATACAGCACGACTTACAAGCAGCTCTGCCAGCATGTCGCTTACCTCCTCACGGCATGTGTTCGGTGTTCCTAATGGCTGCACTATTTGCTTCGGCATGAGAAGATGCATAGGATAGTTTGCCTGAATTGTTATGTTGCCATGTTGGCACTGTGGAAGGGAGATTAAGACGGAAAGCTAGCTACTATAGCTAGGCAGCAAAAACGGTCTGGACGGTTGTTTGCTGGTCGCTGTCACTCGTCACACACGCTTTTGAATTGCGCGTACGTGTGCTCTCTACAAGAAGCTTGCGCTGATCGAGGCATCGAGCTTCAAGAAATACGGACATGACGACTGCTCACCCCGCTACCGGAGACCGGTGACGACTGCTCACTCCGGCGACCGAAGACCGGAATCTCCGTCGAAATAACTCGGGAGGGAGCCAGGCAGCTGCACGAACCGTACGTATGTGTTGAACGAGTCGCGACACATATCCATCATCTCTCACACGTACCGCACCACACCGACCGACGCCAGAGCTAGTAGTAGAAGCTAGCGGTACTACACTTGATATTTTTTCTTCCAGGGATCTACTGTACTAACGTTGTCAGATAACCTAATAGTAAGAGTAACTGGTAAAAACTAGTGATAATTACCTTGCCTGAACAAACCGTGCACTAGGCGCGGATCCCAACGGCGAGCAGGTTTCAAAAACATGCATCAACATCCATCACCCATGTGTGGTACGTACGTTACGTACGACTAGTTGACAAACGCGCGATGGGCGATCGATCTACATCTGTGCGTCTCTCTTGTCACGCAAGTACGCGGTGAGCATGCCAGACGTACGCGCGCGCACTGTGCCGCGCACACGGCCTGTCGCGCATGGCACGCACGCGGCCCGCTCTCGGCGGGAAGCCAGCCATGTATGCCGTCGTATGCGCGCGACCAATCGCACGGCGAGGGCCGTCCATCCCTACCACGCGTACGGGCCACGTGAGGCGCAGCCGGCCGTAGCACTGGCCGGCGGGCCGTAGAGAGGGCCCCGGGGGACCCGCGCGACAGCGAAGCCACCACGCCGCATGTGCGGCTGCCCCGGCGGGCCCGCCCGGCGCACGTTGTGGGCCCCCTGCGAGCTGCCCTTGTCGCGTAGCCCGGCGGTATGCCTCAACGTATCTCTACATCGAACGTCTGTATTTCTACGGAAATGTACGTACAGGTTTACTGGAGCCTGGGGAGAAAAGCGCGCGCGACACCTGACAGGCGGCCTCGGCCCCGCGCCATGTGTGCCTGCCGCCGGGCCCGGCCGCGCAGAGGGGTCACGTGTTATTTAATCCTCCCACATGGGGAATTATCATCGCGTGGCCCGTTCGTCGTTACGGGCGGCCGGCCGGCCACCGCACCGTACAAAGCTCGATCCCGTTTGTCTCGATTAGGATAAGGGAAAAGATTTGAAAAATCTTGCGAACTTGTCAGAGATTATTAACATTGCACTTGTCCTTCTGACAAACAAAAATAAATTAATTAATTAAATTAACATTGCACTTTGCTTGTCAAAGCAAGGCACTGGCACCAACATTTGTCAAAGAAAACGGCGATCTTTTGTGCTTGCTGATGAGAAGGCAACACTCCGGAAAGATGGTACGGAAAAATCTCATGCATTTACGGATTTAGCTTAGCGGACACACCCACAAACCAAGACGCTAACAAGAATCTAAGTACAAATGAACGGCTACTGTTTCTTCTTCTTCTTCTTCCTAGCATGCACGCGGCCGGCCGGGTTGACAATCGCCGGCGTGGCGTGGCGTGGCGTCGGTTCGTCGTCACACACTGGAGCGGCACGGCACGGGGAGGGAAATGTACATGCGCCGACGCGCGTCGCTGAGGCGGGGAACTTCGCGGGGGGTGTTGGGGTTGGGGCGGCCGGATGGATGGATGGATGGATCACGGCGGCGGGGAGACGGCGGAGAGGGCCTGCGCGAGCGCGGCCATGGCGCGCACCTGCATCTCCAGCGCGGCGATGTAGTCGGACGCCTCGGAGAGGAGCGCTGGGAACGGCAGCTTCCTGCACCCCGGCACCAGCCGCCCCAGCGCCTTCGCCTTCCTCGCCAGCGCTGGTGCCTGTGCCGAGGTCGAGCCGGAGGAGGACGCGCCCGGCGAAGCGCGATGTGGCAGGGCAGGTGCAGGGGACGGTGCCGGGGCGTGGAGGCGCACGCGGTGGACGCGGTGTGCGCGGCGGGAGGCGAGGATGGCGCGGCTCCAGCGGGAGCGGCCGCGGGCGGCGACGGCGAGCGCGCGGTCGGCCGCGTCGCGCACCTGGCGCGCCGGCGACGGGGCTACGCCGCCCCCGGCGCGCACGAGGCGCAGCGCGTCGAGCAGCCTGGTGGAGTAGATCTCGTGCTCCCGCCGCGACCGCCACTTGGGCGCCCTCTCCGCCTCCGCCTCGCCGCCGGCCCCGCGCTTGCGCTTGCGGTCCCTCTCGTCCGCCGCCGCCGCAGCCGTGGTGGAGGTGGAGGAGGAGGGCGCCATCGCGGCCGGGAGAGAGAGCGAGCTGGGGCGGCCGGCCGGCTGTGTTGTTGCGCGCGCGCTGTGCGGTGCGCTAGCCGATGGACGACGGCTTTGCGAGTCAGATGCAGAGGAGGATGAGTGGGAGGGAGCTGCGCTGCCGCTGCCGGGATATATAGAAAGCGGAGCGAGGGACGGAGTTAACTTGCGAGCGAGCAAGATTCCGGGCCGCTGGTTTTTATCGCTGGATGGACGGATGTACTCTGCTCCCATTTGTTTTGTTGTTTTCTTGTCCTCGCATGGGCGATAGAAATCAACGGCCTACGTGGCCTCGTCTCCGCCAGACCAATCCACGCTCAGCCACCGGCCACCACCCCACGTACGTAAACGACCGTAGGCGCTGCATGTAGACCTAGATCACCAGCCCTTGGACGCCCGCAGGCGACGTGTACACGTCCGTAGCCCGTAGGTTTTGCCGTGGAGCTCGTCGCCGGTGGGGTGGGGGTGACGGCGGAGGGCCGGCCGTACGTGAGCGAGGGAGGGAGTGAGCCGGGCCAGCCGGGCGGTGGGCATGATTAGGCGGCATGAGGAGGCATGAGGGATAGCTTTCCTACATGCCATGTTCGGCCCCTCATGGGCGCTGCTAACATGGTGCCAGGGGTGCTCACATGCGCATGCGCCACCGTGTAGGCACGCACGCGCATTCTGCCCCTGCTGTGCTGTGCTATGCTATGCCACCTACTACCTCCGTTGTACGTATCGTCCCATCATGCAGCACCTACGGCCGTATATACGTACACCAGTGAACGCTCCACCGTAGGGAGAGGGGAAAAGGTCACACTTTCTGCCAAAAGGTAATAATAATCTGGCTAGTGTAAGGAGGTCAAAAGGAAGGAAAAGCTCATGTCTTCCCCGCAACAACGAACAAAAAAACTCATGTTTGGCGATAGTGTAATGTAGGTAAATCAAATGGTGGCTCAGCCAGTTCGCAAACAAAAAAAAATGCTGGTTCAGTCACGGCAAAGCAGTACAGCTTTGACAAAATTACTGTTTTCTTTTCTTCCGCTTTGAGCCCTGATTCACCCTTTGGGGCTTCCACTCTTTGCATAAAGTAACGATGTTGCTTTGACAATTCAAAATTGGGTAAAGTTCTTTTTTTACCAAAATGAATTATATTCAAAATCATTACTTTCAGCATTCTGTTTTCTTTAAGGCAGATTTCTTTTCTTTCTTACCACGACGGGCTACTAATTTCATGTAAGGTCCTCCAAGAATTTTTCTACAGCTTGATGAATTATTTTGATAGTCTCCCTCATTTCACCAACTCAGTACTAAATAACAACCTAACGAAACGGGTGCAGATTTTTCGGGACATGGTTCTAGGCGCTTCCGCCGAACATAAAGTTTGGTGAAGAAACCACTTCCGTGTTCCTCTAGGTGAAAAAATAAAATTGCAAATTCGAAAAACCTTGAATGGAAATTGTCGCTCAATATAACGAAGATAATCTACTTCTTGTTGGTATCTATCTAGCACTGAAGTACGGCTAGATACATCCATTTGAGCGACAATTAATCTGGGACGGAGGAAGTACATAATCACCTTTGGGTTTTTTTTGGCACAGAAGATCGCGGAAGCCATTTCTTCTTGAAACTTTAGACCTGAGTATAATACCATACCATGTCCATTACAAAAATGTTTTTGACCTATTATTATTATTATTATTTTTAAATTATTTTGTCATTGTGGGTGCGCCTAGACCCATGTTTCATAGGGCATATTATGGCTAAAGAATCCCCTTCTTTTTGCCATTGGACTTTTCAATCAAATTGTCAATGGTTCCTTTTTCCTTTGCGGAAAATTTCCCGCTTTTTGACAAAAAGTAGTACTTATGCACCGGTAATAATAATAATAAGGATAAGGCCTTTCAAAAAATACTACTGTTTGGATAGTGTCAAAAGGGGAGAAGAGCTCCTTAGTCGCAAAAAAAAAGGAGCTCCTGTTAGGGGGACAGTGTGAAGTATGTGAACCATATCATGGTTCGGCCGCATGTACCAATCCTGAAACGCTTCTTCTTCTAATTTTGACACGTCCGAGTGGATAGGATTGGATAAAAAAAACCTGATTAATTAGCTCAAAAGTTGCTTGCTTGGACTGGCTTACCATTTGACGCAGCAACTAACCTGACGGACTCACGGATAGAAAGTTACGCGCGCATCAGTGCCGACGCATGTAGCCGCAGCAGGAGCAACACGTTCCATGTCGCATGGCTCGCCAGTGGCCACGCACGAGCACCCTCGCTGCATACGGCCACATGCGCATGCTCAAAAACTAAGCAGCAGCAACGGCGTCGTCCATAATATGCGGTCGACAGTGAGTTCAGAAACGTTCACGGTCCATGAATGAAGCATGCTGATTTCGACCACGTAAACATACATGTGGGCGCTGGCTTTGTGAATTGCGATGCATAATGGCAGCTGAGGAGTGAGGAATGTAACGCTCGCATGTAGGCTGGGCGCATGGGCCAAATCCAGATAGAACTAACTGTATGCATGTCATGGCAATGGCTCCTCTGCTCTGACGCTGGCTCGACTGTTTCGGCCGCTGCAGGGTTTTGAGGCCGTTCAGGCTCAGAATGTGGCAGCCTGAACCCCTGCATGCATGCTCTCGTGTCTCGTGTGCGTTTCAAGGTGGATAGGCGCTAATTTTATGGATGCCAGCGATGCCGCGCCAGGTGAATGAATGAATGAATACTGTGTGTACGGGCATTTACGCGTATGCCTCACAAAGTCCAGAGCCAAACCTCCAGGCTCACCTCTGACTTCTGAGTTGTGACCGATGGCCTCAGCGGCTTAAATTGGCGGAGAATCTAGCCTGCCACCTCCAAAAATTGCCGTTATCTTATCCATGGATCTTTTCCCCTTTTATGCGTCCCCAGTCGATAATCGATCGTTTCCACGACGCCTGGCTCGTGCCATGTGGACGCACAGGCCCGGCCTCCGGCGAGCGTGCAGACGCAACAGTTCTCGGCTAACGATTTCGTTGTGCGGCCACTGGGACCTCCAGGCTCCGGCTCCGGCGCCGACTCCGTCTGCTGCCGGTGGACGGTGGTGGAGCCTGGCTGGCATGCACGGCGGCACATGATGGATGCTCCGGCGCATGGGCGGCCGGCCGGCCGGGCTCACAGCGCGCGCACGTTGCCCGGCAGACGGACGCGTGGTGGGCGCGCGGGCACGGGCGGAAAGCCTGAAATGCTGGGCATTTTTCTACCACGGATCAGGTGGCCGGCTGGCCGTTTGGATCCAGGCCCTGATTCAGCATGAGCATATGAATCCTCCTGTTCCAGCCTTCCAGGCATGTCACGGTCGACATCGCCATCGACCCCACAGTGCCACGATAGCCGCCAATCGAAGGAGCAAACTGTCGCTGGATCGGGCAGCTGTTTGGGTTTGTGTAATAAAGCAACAGGGCACCCGCGTAATGTCTGGTGAGAGTGAGCACATGTCAGCCGCCAGTAATCGGCTGATTAATTTAGCTTGGTTGCTCCAGATTGGATTCTCGGTGCAAGCATGTGCGTGCGCGGCAATCACATGGGGAGATGGGGCGGAAAATAATGCTACTTTTTTCATGGTTATTATATATAAGCTGGGCGTGACATTTGGCGCGGCAAAAGTCAAGAGCAGAGCAGATAGGCGCGCGTCGTTCGTTCGTTCGTACGTACACATGCAGATGCAGGCCACTACACTGCATCTGCGACGCTGCTGGGATTATACTAGTGGCTGAATCAATCAGGCGGTCAGTGGGTCGGTCAGGTATCTTACTACGATTTGGACCGGGGGATTTGGTTGCATGCATGTCAACTGTGATGTGTATGTATGGATCCATATCCAGTGCATCGTCCAACAACCAACGGTGTTGCAAGGAATATGATACTGTCGGGACGGATGCTGGGTCGACGATACGGGGATGTGGCGCCGGTGTTTTCATGCGGAGTCTCTTGTTGAGAAATACATAATTTATGAAGAATTCAATCTATATTGGCCTTCTTTAGCTTTTCGCCTATTTTGGCAATCGTTGCCAATGAGGGAGAAATTTCAGAGAGTTTTGTGGAGAAGTCGTTAGAGTTTTCTCCTTGCTTTAGTTTTGTTCCTAAGCATTTGCATCTCTTACGCATGCATTATTGGTTGTTGCGTTGCATGGTGATGCATAATTCCTTGTATAAACTCTCTTGAAACTGATTGTCATCAATTATCAAAATGGGGGAGATTGCAAGAACATGCGGTGTCCCCATGTTTGGTTTTGGTAATTCATGACAATTTTGATGGACTAATGGTTGCCTTGAGTTGTATTTGAAGGTTTGTCCATAGGCTTTTTTTGGAGTACATGTGTTGGTTTCAAGGAGAGTTTGTGTCGACCAATGTGCTATTCAATGAATTACCTAAAAATTGGTCTTGTTAAACAGTATTCGTTACAAAGATCACTCCCATCTTTTCAGGTTGCGACAAGTGACCTGTGAGTTTTTTTTGTAGATCTGTTTATTCAAAATGTTTTATCTCTTAAATCGTGCGTCCAAATCTCGAACCGTTTTCACTGTTGGATTCCTCGCGTCGAGATCTTTCAAACTAGATCCTTTGTTGATAGATTTTAACGAACTTTTTTTCATGAAAAAAACCGATTGAAAAAATCGAACTGGGAGTACGGATTTTTCCCTTTCCAAAAGAGGCACGCCCATGCATATCGTGAAATCACAAGCGTGCTTTGGCGGAAGCAAAACCGTGCCTCGTGCGAAAGGAAAAAAAACAAAAAATGCATTTTTTTCATTTCCGAGAGGCACGGCCGTGCCTCTCGCTTAAGAAAAAAACAGAAAACATATTTTTTTCGTTTTCGAGAGACACGGCCATGACTCTCGCGAAAGTACAACCATACCTCTTGCCGAATCAAAACCGTGCCCCTCGCTTAAGGAAAAAAACTAAAAACATGTTTTTTCATTTCCGAGAGGCACTGCCGTGACTATCGCAAAAGCACAACCGTGTCTCTCGTGGAAGAAAAAAAATAGAAAACGTATTTTTTTCGTTTCCGAGAGGCACGGCCGTGCCTCTCGCGAAAGCACGACCGTGTCTCTCGCGGAAGAAAAAATGTGCCTCTCGTAGAAGGAAAATAAACAGAAAGCACCCTTGTTTTGTTTCGCAGAGGCACGACCGCGACTCTCCCAAAAGCACAACCATCCCTCTCACGGTAGAAAAAAAAACAGAGAACACGTTCCATTTCGTTTCCAAGAGGCAAGACCGTGCCTCTCGCGAAAACACACCCATGCCTCTCACGGAAGCAAAACCGTACCTCTAGCGGAAGAAAAAACCAGAAAACATGTTTTTTCGTTTCCGAGAGGCACGGCCGTGACTCTCGCGAAAGCACAACTGTGCCTCTCACGAAAGGAAAAAAACTGAAAACTCGGTTTTTTCCATTTCCGAGAGGCATGACCGTGCCTCTCGCGGAAGAAAAAAAACAAAAAACGTGTTTTCTTTTTCCGTTTCCGAGAGGCACAACCGTGACTCTGCCAAAAGCAAAATCTTGCCTCTCGCGGAAGCAAAAATGTGACTCTCGTGAAAGAAAGAAAAAAGAAAACAAGATTATTCGCGTAAAAAAAATACATTTTTTCTTAACCAAAAGCTAAGAAAGACCGGTGGAAAACCGAAACGTCGAAAACAACCGGAAAAAATTGTTTAAAAAGCCCAAAACGTGTGCCAAAAAAAATAAGAAAAAATCCAGAGGAAGCGCCAAGAGCGCGACACGTGATGGCCGACTAAGAGCGCACCAAATGACGCTGATCATTGTGAGGCTCTCGAAAGAGCGCTCCTCAACTAGTTGCTCCCAAGAAAGATAACCTTTTATATTTCTTTCCCGGAGCTGAGGCCAGGCGGACACGTTAGCTAGATCATCTGTTGATTGGGCCGAGTCGGGCCTGATCTACACCTTTTTTCCTTTAATATTAGGTAGACATGCGGGTCCCTAGGAAAACAAATGAATGGAAATCCTACAAATGAAAGAAATAAAGAACAAAAAAGAAAGGAAGGGAGAGGCTAATTTGGCCCCTGAAAAGGAGGCTAATTGCATGAGAAATTATAAGAAGAAAAGAGAAAGGAAATAGAGGCCAATTCTATATGAGGAAAGAGAGGCTAATTGCAACGGAAATAAAAAGAAGAAATGAGAAAGAAAGGAAAGAGAAGCTAATTACACGAGAAATAAGGAAAGGAAATAGAGGCTAATTAAATGAAGGAAAGAGTGGCCGATACGTCTCCAACGTATTTATAATTTTTGATTATTCCATACTATTATATTATCCATTTTGAATGCTTTTATGCATTTATATACTATTTTATATAATTTTTGGGACTAATCTATTAACCTAGAGCCCAGTGTCAGTTTATCTTTTTTTCTTGTTTTTGAGTTTTACAGAAAAGGAATATCAAATGGAGTTCAAACGAGCTGAAAATTTATGGTGATTTTTTATGGACCAGAAGAAGCCCCCGAAGCAAAAGAGTTTGGCTAGGAGAGTCTCGAGCAAACCAGAAGGGTGGAGGGCTCGCCCTATCCCCCCCCGGGTGGGTCCTCCACCCTTGTCGTTGACTCGTGGACCCCCTGACGTGAAACCAATGCAAAAAAAAATCCTATAAATACAGGAACTCCCGAAAAGAAACCTAGATCGAGAGTTCCGCCACCGCAAGCCTCTATAGCCATGAAATAACAATCGGGAGTCCGTTCCGGCACCCGTGCCTCATTCTTTCAAGACTTTATTGATGCTTAATGCTCATCCATTCATTAGTCTTCTCAAGTGCATTGCCTTGACTCACACACATCATTTTGATTGAGCCCATTCTTAAGTTGCCTCTTTCACTTGTTGTTCAACCATGTGTTTGTTACATGTACTAGGCTTTGTTTCCTATATGCTCACTTACACTTGTTGTAAATTTCTATTGATTTTGGGGAAGCTATGATCCTATTTTGTGCACTTTGTATCCAAATACAAATATTCTTATGTGTGCACAAATCATGGGGAGCTTCTCTAGTTTCTTTAGAACACTACTTTGCTCATTTCATAATATCATTTATTCATGTGGCTCGTAGGATCTTTGCTCTAGTTGGTTCAATTGATATCCTTTGATTGCTTGCTTCAATTGGTATCTTTTGATTGCTTGATTGCTTGTGTCTCTCTTTACTATGTCCTTGTGGCATATCTTTCTTTTGCAATATTTGGGCCTCAACATAGTTTGTCTTCCTCTAAGTATTTACCGTTGGTTATGTGTATTGCATTCTACTCTCTTGTTGAGAAATACACAACTTATGGAGGGACTCAATCTATATCGGCCTTCTTTAGCTTTTCGCCCATTTTGGCAATCGATGCCAATGGGGGAGAAGTTTCCGAGAGTTTTGTGGAGAATTCTTTAGAGTTTTCTCCTTACTTTGGTTTTGTTCCTAAGCATTTGCATCTCTTACGCATGCATTATTGGTTGTTGCATTGCATGATGATGCATAATTCCTTGTATAAACTCTCTTGAAAGTGATTTTCATCAATTATCAAAATGGGGAGATTGAAAAAACGTGCGGTGCCCCATGTTTGGTTTTGGTAATTGATGACAATCTCTATGGACTAATGGTTGCCTTGAGTTATATTTGAAGGTTTTGTCCATAGGCTTTTCTTGGAGTACATGTGTTGGTTTCAAGGAGAGTTTGTCTCGACCAAGGTGCTATTCAAGGAATTACCTAAATATTGGTCTTGTTAGAGAGTATTCGTTACAAAGATCACTCCCACCTTTTCAGGTTGCGACAAGTGACCTGTGAGTATTTCCGTTTATTCAAAATGTTTTATCTCTTAAATCGTGCGTCCAAATCTCGAACCGTTTTCATTGTTGGATTCCTCGCGTCCAGATCTTTCAAACTAGATCCTTTGTCGATAGGTTTTAACGAACCTTATTGTCATGAAAAAAACGGTTGAAAAAATCGAACTGGGAGCACGGATTTTTTTCCCTTTCCGAAAAAGGCACGCCCATGCATATCGTGAAATCAAAAGCGTCATTTGGCGGAAGCAAAACCATGCCTCTTGCGAAAGGAAAAAAGACAAAAAATGTGTTTTTTTCCTTTCCGAGAGGCACGGCCGTGCCTCTCGCTTAAGGAAAAAACGTAAAACATATTTTTTTCGTTTCCGAGAGGCACGGCCATAACTCTCGCGAAAGTAGTACGGATCGTGGAATCGTCTGTGCTTTTGCCCTGTTTTCCATGGCACGCGTGCAGCTCCGTCCACGACGGGCGTCGAGCACTTTTTTCCCGTGTCCCCGTACCGCCCGTTCTGGGTACGTGTACCGGTCCGTGTACGGATCATGGAATCGTCTGTGCTTTTGCCATGTTTTCCATGGCACGCGTGCAGCTCCGTCCACGAGGGCGTCGGGAACTTTTTTCCCGTGTCCCCAACCGTACCTCTTGCGGAATCAAAACCGTGCCTCTCGCTTAAGGAAAAGAACTGAAAATACCTTTTTTTCGTTTCCGAGAGGCACAACCATGACTATCGCGAAAGCACAACCGTGTCTCTCCTGGAAGAAAAAAAATAGAAAACGCGTTTTTTTGTTTTCGAGAGGTACAACCGTGCCTCTCGCGAAAGCACGACCGTGTCTCTCGCGGAAGAAAAATCGTGGCTCTCGTGGAAGGAAAATAAACAGAAAACACGCTTGTTTTGTTTCCCAGAGGCACGACCGTGACTCTCACGAATGCACAACCATACCTGTCACGGTAGAAAAAAAAACCCAGAAAATACGATTTTTCGTTTCCGAGAGGCACGACCGTGCCTCTCGCGAAAGCACACCCATGCCTCTCGCGGAAGCAAAACCGTGCCTCTAGAGGGATAAAAAAACCAGAAAACATGTTTTTTTTTTGTTTCCGAGAGGCACGGCCATGACTCTTGCGAAAGCACAATTGTGCCTCTCGCGAAAGAAAAAAAAAATCTAAACACTCGGTTTTTTCCATTTCCGAGACGCATGACCGTGCCTCTCGCGGAAGAAAAAAAACCAAAAAACGTGTTTTCTTTTTGCGTTTCCGAGAGGCACAGCCGTGACTCTGCCAAAAGCAAAATCTTGCCTCCCGTGGAAGCAAAAATGTGACTCTCGTGAAAGAAAGAAAAAAGAAAACAAGTTTATTCACGTAAAAAAATACATTTTTTCTTAACCAAAAGCTAAGAAAGACCGATGGAAAACCGAAACGTCGAAAACAACCGGAAAAAATTGTTCAAAAAGCCCAAAACGCATGCGAAAAATAAATAAATAAACAAAATCCAGAGGAAGCGCCTAGAGCGCGACACGTGATGGCCGACTAAGAGCGCACCAAGTGCCGCTGATCATTGTAAGGCTCCCGAAGGAGCGCTCCTCAACTAGTTGCTCCCAAGAAAGATACCCTTTTATATTTCTTTCCCGAAGCTTGGGCCAGGCGGACACGTTAGCTAGATCCTCTGTTGATTGGGCTGAGTTGGGCCTGATCTACACCTTTTTTCCTTTAATATTAGGTAGACATGCGGATCCCTAGGAAAACAAATGAATGGAAATCCTACAAATGAAAGAAATGAAGAACAAAAAAGAAAGGAAGGGAGAGGCTAATTTGGCCCCTGAAAAGGAGGCTAATTCCATGAGAAATTATAAGAAGAAAAGAGAAAGGAAATAGAGGCCAATTCTGTACAACGAAAGAGAGGCTAATTGCAACGGAAATAAAAAGAAGAAATGAGAAAGAAAGGAAAGAGAAGCTAATTACACGAGAAATAAGGAAAGGAAATAGAGGCTAATTAAACGAAGGAAAGAGTTGCTGATACGTCTCCAACGTATTTATAATTTTTAATTATTCCATACTATTATATTATCCATTTTGAATGTTTTATATGTATTTATATATTATTTTATATAATTTTTGGGACTAACATATTAACCTAGAGCCCAGTGTCAGTTTATATTTTTTTTTTCTTGTTTTTGAGTTTTACAGAAAAGAAATATTGAACGGAGTCCAAACGAGCTGAAAACTTACGGTGATTTTTTATGGACCAGAAGAAGCCCCGAAGCAAAAGAGTTGGGCCAGAAGAGTCACGAGCCAACCACAAGGGTGGAGGGCGCGCCCTACCCCCCCTCCCCCCCTGGTGGGTGCTCCACCCTTGTCGTTGAATCATGGACCCCCTGACGTGATACCGACGCAAAAAATCCTATAAATACAGAGCTGGTGAAAAAAATCATTTGATTTAGTTTCTTGCTCTCTCTTAGTAGCGGGAAAGGAGTCTATCTATCTGCCTAGCTTTGGTAGATTTCCCCCAACGCAATTCAAAAATGTCGAAAAGAAACCTAGATCGGGAGTTCCGCCACCGCAAGCCTCTGTAGCCACGACAAAAAAAAACGGAAGCCCGTTCCGGCACCCCGTCGGAGGGGGAAACTATCATCAGTGGCCATCTTTATCATCCTGGCGCTCTTCATGACGAGGAGGGAGTAGTTCATCCTCAGGGCTGAGGGTATGTACCAGTAGTTATGTGTTTGATCTCTCTCTTTCTCTCTCTCTCTCTCGTTCTTGTTTTGACACGATCTTGATGTACCATGAGTTTTGCTATTATAGTTGAATCATATGGTGTTTCTCCCCCACTACCTTTTTGTAATGGATTGAGTTTTCCCTTTGAAGTTATCTTATCGGATTGAGTCTTTTAGGATTTGAGAACACTTGATGTATGTCTTGCATGTGTTTATCTATGACGATAATGGGATATTCACGTGATCTACTTGATGTATGTTTTGGTAATCAACTTGCGGGTTTTGTGACCTTGTGAACTTATGCATAGGGGTTGACACACGTTTTAATCTTAACTCTTCGGTAGAAACTTTGGGGCACTCTTTAAAGTTCTTTGTGTTGGTTTGAATAGATGAATCTGAGATTGTGTGATGCATATCATATAATCAAACCCGCGGATACTTGTCGTGGCATTGGAGTATTGATGTCTGCTAGAACTATGTCGATATTTGCTCAAACAGAAAGGAATGATGCAGCACAACAACGGTAGGTATTTTCCTCAGTGATAAGATCAAGGTTATCGAACCAGTAAAAGAACCAAGCAACACTACTTAAACAACACCTAAGCACAAATAACAAGATGGGGCCCTGGCATTTTTCTTCTTTGAAAAACCCGACATTGTCAATGCAAAGGCCCGAGACGGAAGGTTTTTGAGTTTTCACAAAAAAAAGGGTTTTACTCTCAGGCAACATCATCGGTGAAAAGTTTGAACAGCTAGCTAACAAAGTAACAAGACGGAAGAACGCTAATGTATAGGAGGCTGGCGCCGACCAGTAGTTCCTTTCACAAAAGGAAACTGTTCTCACCTCCAAGATTTTGTTCTTCCAGGCAAACTGCTCCTGCAGCTGCAAGGGCAGTTGCACATACATGCTCCACATGCTTCTTCGGACGCTCCAGTGCGTGATGTAGCTTTGCAAGGTTTCTACAGTCAACGTGCCTGGCTTCAGAGCCTCAAACCATGCAACATCCAACGCAACATGAGTGTCTTTGCTGCATGCTTCAAGAAAATAAAAATAAATTCGTCCAAGTTGGTACGTACCTCATGCATGTGGAATGCCCATATGCATGGGGTCCAGGCCAGGGCAGGGAGGGCAGGGCAGGGCATGTCGTGTCGCTCCTCTCTTTCTGTTACCCAGGTCCGTCGGCGTGGCATTGTCTCTTGCCTTTACTTCTTGCAGCTCTTTCTGTCACTGCCGTGTGATTGGCGCGCGCATACGACGACATGGCTGGCCTGGCGGCAAAATTTTGTGTTTTGACCTTTTTTCAAAATCTATTTGAGATCTGATCTTAAGTTGATTTTTCTTTAAGATCTGACCCTTCAGCAGTGCTATACACATGATGCATGGCAGACGATTTATGGACGATAGCACATATCAGTGCGTCCATTCATATTATCAAAGTGGAGCGGACGACAAGATTGACATCGTGTAGCTGTCGTGCATGTAGTGCGTCGTCTGTATAGTAGTTTCGCTGACTCTTTTACTACCGCCAGTGTCCATGGCGGTAGGGTCTAACAGCCTACCGCTAGAGACTTTGGCGGTAGGAAACTGTTAGGTTGACCTCTCTCCCGTTCGAACCCAACGTGTCGAACGGGCCCCTTACTCGCGCCCTGATCGGGGGCGCCCAACCAAACCATGGTTGGTGGGCCACCGTGACCCACGCTATATAAACAGAGGTGGGGGTCGGGGCACGACTCACGAGGTTAATCGTTGCCATAATCCCCACCGACACTCCCTTCCGATCTAGTGTTAGCGCGGCGCTCACGGGAAGCTCCACCACCGCCGCCATCTCTCTGCCATCACCGGCCTCTACTTCACCATGGCCGGCGCTGGATCAAGTTCGTCTGTAGCAGCAGAAGGTAGGTGTACCAGAAAGATCTAACCGTCCCGATCCAGAGGATCTATCAGAAACATCTCTACCGCCAAACGGGCTGGTGGTAGCCTGCACAACCCTACCGCCAAGGTACTTGACGATAGGCACGAGCACGCACTGTGTTCAATACTTAGGCGAGTTTTGACGGTAGGACATGTAACCCTACCGCCAGGGTCCTTGGCGGTAGGCTGTTATACCCAGTGGCGGAGGCAGGGGGTGGCCAGCAGGGGCCAAGGCCCTCCCCATGATCACACTTTCCTTTGTATTATGCATGTAAACAGTGAATATTTTTTAATTTTCCTTTAAGCCGGCCCTCCCTTACATCAAATTATAGGGAATCCTGCCTCCGTCACTGGTTATACGCTACCGCCATGGTTCCTGACGGTAGCAAAAGGGTTAGATCTCGAAATTCTTCTAAACTAGGGTCAGATTTCGAATAGGTTTGGAAAAAGGGTCAAAACACGAAATTTAGCCTGGCCTGGCTAGCTTCCCGCCCAGAGCGGGCCGCGTGCATGCCATGGAACAAAACACCACTAAAGTTGCCCCTTATCACGCAGTTAATGGCATGAGGTGCTCTCATGGAACCATCCACCAATCCACCGCACGGCCTTTGGTCGTTGGAGAAGAGTTCGTCGAGTGGTGGCACCATGCCATCCTCTTCGCCTCTCGGTGATGAGATGGGCACCGTGCCAGTGTTCATGTTCGCGGCATGGTGGTTCAAAAGCACCATGACATGACCATCTTCGACATTGAGGAGTAAAGCATATATAGTTTGGTCCCTAAACTATTTTAGTGGTGTCACGTAGGTCCTTCAAGTGCAACAAGCAGTGGCGGAGTCAGGATTCGAGTATAGGAGGGGCCGAGTACATATATTGATCTAATCTCGCTGGTAATTACTCGTCGCTGCTACTAAAATTGCCGATCGTTGGGGGGGGGGGGGGGGGGCAGGCCCCTGCTCGTCCCCCTGGCTCCGCCCCTGGCAACAAGTGTGTCATGCTAGGAAAAATATAAGCCAACGAATTATTCTAATGTTGAACTGGTCATGCCTGGTTTGGTTGAAGGGGTCATTCAAGATGGGTTTGGATGATAATTAACAAAAAAACAATTGTTTGGTTAAAAAGCACTCGAATGGTTCCAACCAAAAAAAACCAGGAATATGCTTTGAAGATATTGAACCATCCCACCCTAGAAATCAGTTGAACCGCGCGGCCCAGTCCCTGTTTGGCTCCTCACATGATTATTTTATATGTCATGATGTCTCTGTGTGTTGTGATTATTTTATGTGAGGACCACATCCAAACCACCTTTATCCCTTGAACAAAGCAGGAAATGGGTTGATCCCACTCATCTTAACCAAACGAGAAAACTGATCCATCCCATTCATAAAATCTGGGTGGTCCCAACCCACTCATATGTATCCCTTCGACCAAACACACCATTGAGGACCTGTATGACGATTTTCATAGTTTGCGGACATGCGTGACACCTCTTAAATAGTCCAGGGACCTACAATGCACTTCAGTCGACACCGGGGGACCCGACATTTTTCTTCTTTGAAAACCCAACATCGCCAATGCAAAGGCCCGACAATGGCAATGGGAATTTTTCATCCATATTTACATCGAGACATAAGTTTTCTGCGTTTTCACTAAGAAAAAAAAATACGCATAGAAGGAGCCATGGTTTTATCTCAGACAACATCATCGAAGTGATGAAAAGTTTGAATAGCAAGCAAGATGGAAGAGCGCTCACATATACGACTCTGCCGCCCAGCAGTATTTCCGCTCACAAAAGGAAACTGTTTTCTCACCGCCAAGAGCCCAAGATTTCGTTCCTCCACGCAAACTGCTCCTGCAAGGGCAGTTGTGCATACATATGCTCCACTCCACATGCTCGGACGCCCCACCGCGTGATGTATCTTTGCAAGGTTTCCACTGTCGACGTGCCTGGCCTCAGAGCCTCAAGCCATGCAACATCCAACGCAGCATGAGTGAAAGAATGGCCCATGGACCATGCCGCCTTTGCCGCATGCCTCCAAAAAATTTAGAAATTCGGCCAAGGTGGTGGTACGTACCCCATGCATGCATGGGGTCCAGGGCAGGGCAGGGCATGTCGTGTCGCTCCTCTCTTTCCGTTACTACCTTCCCTGCCCAGGTCTGTCGGCGTGGCATTGTCTCTCGCCTTTACTCCTTGCCGCTCGTTCTCTCGCTGCCGTGCGGGGCCGGGCCTGAGGATGTTCGTTCGTTCGTCTCCATGACAAAACAGAAGGCGGAAGAGGACGGGCGGGAAGGAAAGTCAAGAGGCATGCATGCATGCATGCAGCGGCAGCAGAGCCCACAACGTGCGCCGAAAACGACCCCCGGGCTGGAAACGCGCCGTGCTTTGCCGCCGGCCGACGTACGTGGCCTCCCGCCGCACCACCGGAAAAACGGACAAACCGGCCGGTGCACGCACGCTCCCTCGCCCTGTGCCCTCCGCTGCTCGTTCGTGTAGCTCGCACTAGCAGGAAAGTGCAAGTCTTAGGTGTTAAGCTACGTATGGTCGAGCCGGTGAGGATCTGGCCATGTATATCCACATCTTAGTTAGTTTCTCCTTGATTAGGTAGCTCATTATGGTTGCTTGATTTATTATTAGACCCTTTCGCAACAAAAGAAAGTGTCGTGTGAGGATGCATGGCTTCGGCTTCTGACTTTTTTTTCTTGCTTTTTACTACTATTTATAGACAGGTGATAGGTGCATGCTATCTTGTACTCCTTTGATCCATATAGGAGTACTACTAAATCAGCGACACGTAAGGAAGTACTCCCTCCGTCTCATAATACAAAAACGTTTTTGACAGACTACACTAGCGTAAAAAACGCTTTTATATTATGGGACGAGATGTGCCCGGACATGAACAGTACGGCGTTTTGAAAGGAAAAGAAGTTCAAATTGTTTTTTCTTTGTGGTGCAAGATGCTCCTGTATTATGGTCGTGGTGCTTTTCGGCGGGTTAATCTGAGCCCGGGCTCTGGGTTGAATTATCACATGTTATCTCACTCCTCCCTTTGAAACATATACTAGTAAATCAACGATAATCGACATGACATAGACGGAAGGAAGGAAGTAGTATTTATTACGTGTGCGAGGGCGACGTGACAAGGTTTGCACGGAGACTTGGACATGAGTGGTAATACGAGTTATCGTACCGTACCAGTTTGCTACTGTACATGGTACTGACGGGGTTACCGCTGATGGATGCTGCCGGGAAGCGACACCAGTCGATCGGCTGTGGTTGGAGTACCAGTACGTGTACAGTGTACTGCACCCCAAATTATGATGCTGTTCATTACGTACTCCAGTCTCCAGGAAGCGAAATCATCACATTTTATTTTGTCGTGGAGCTTGAAAAACACTACTGGCGTGGACCAGCGGCTCGTGTTTCGCAGTTTGCAATCTCGAGGCCGTACGTACGTGCATGGGGAGCGGAAGAGTGATCATGGGCCGATGATCACGACCGTAATCATCATGTTTTTGTGCGGCTAACTCTTCTACACTACTGATGCGGCGTTATTTAATTAATCCGTCGCGGTAGTTAGGGCTCCATAGTCCTGACTATCATTTGCGAAGCTTTTTAATTGACCTGACAAATGTGAATTACTAGAAATACGTAGAACCTCCGGTGGATTTTACTTTGACATACCATCACCCCTCGCTCACTCGCTTCGCATCACACACGCACAGCGCATGATCCATTGTAGCAGGTGTGGTTCTAATCCTAGAGATTAGCATGAAGTTGTTTGCCTTTTGGCGTTGTAACTGCTTTTTAGCGTGCTTCTCGCAGCTTGGCCCTTCTTTTCATGGTGTATTCGAGAGAAAATAGGTGGATGAAACGCATATCCTATGCGAGAGCCATTGATGGGTGCTGTTGTAAATCAGAGAAATATTCAACAAATCTAGATTAGAAGATGGAAGAAGGAAGAACTAGAATGGGGAAAAAATCTGGAGCGCCTTATCCAGCCTCCTCTTTCTCTGTATTCTATATAGATATGCGCTTTTACATCTTAGCCCCCCAACTGTTACATATTCACACATTTACACAACTCAACACTCCCCCTCAAGATGGGGTAAATGCATCATATAACCCCATCTTGCTACAAAGGATAGAAAACATTCTATCTGGTAAGCCCTTAGTCAAGATGTCTGCAAGCTGGTTTGAGGAGCTCGCATATGTCATACAAATAATTCCTTGATCCAACTTCTCTTTAATAAAATGTCGATCAATTTCAACATGCTTTGTTCGATCATGTTGCACAGGATTTTGTGCAATACTAAGGGCTGCCTTATTATCACAATATAGCATCAATGGTTTAGTCTGAAATAAACCCAGCTCCATCAAAAGGATTCGCACCCATAACACTTCACACACTCTATGTGCCATGGATCTAAATTCTGCTCCAGCCGTGGACCGCGCTACAACACTTTGCTTTTTGCTGCGCCATGTGACAAGATTACCTCCAACAAATGTACAGTAGCCTGATGTTGACCTTCTATCATCCAAAGAGCCTGCCCAATCTGCATCTGTATAACATTCCACCTGCAGATTGCCATGTGATGTATATAGTAGACCTCGACCAGGACATCCCTTAAGATAGCGAATAATTCGGATCACAGCATCCATGTGGCGAGTCCGTGGATCATGCATAAACTGGCTAACAACACTTACAGAAAAAGCAATATCAGGACGAGTGTGTGGGAGATAAATCAGTCGTCCAACAAGCCTTTGATAGCGCTCTCGATCCACAGGAGATCCTGCTTCACTAACTAGGCGATGATTTTGCTCAATGGGAGTGGGAGCTGGACGACATTTGGATAGCCCAGTTTCTAGTAATAAATCTAAAACATACTTTCTTTGACAGAGATAAATACCTTTTTTGCTCCGAGAGACCTCAATTCCAAGGAAATATCGTAATTGTCCAAGATCTTTAACCTCAAACTCCTTCGCTAGCCGCATCTTCAAGTATTCTATTTCCTTAGTATCATCTCCTGTAATGATGATATCATCAACATATACTATCAGTATTGCTAACTTGCTCATATTACGCTTATAGAACAAGGTGTGATCAGCATTACTTTGATGATAGCCCATTTTAAGTAAAGATCTCCTAAAACGATCAAACCAAGCACGAGGCGATTGCTTTAATCCATATAAGGATCGATGCAGCCGCAAAACTTTATCCTTAGTCTGAGCAGTGTCAAAGCCCGGTGGTATATGCATATAAATTTCTTCTTGAAGGTCCCCATGGAGAAAGGCATTTTTCACATCTAGTTGATGAAGATCCCAACTAAGATTAGATGCACATGAGATTAAAGTTCGTACTGAACTCATCTTAGCAACAGGTGCAAAGGTTTCTTCGTAATCAATCCCATATGTTTGTGTGTATCCCTTTGCCACTAGACGTGCCTTATATCGCTCCACCTTGCCATCAGGATTCTGCTTGATCGTATACACCCACTTGCAACCCACTGGCTCCTTGCCATGTGGTAGTTTTACGAGTTCCCATGTGTTATTTTTCTCCAAAGCCTTCATTTCCTCCAGCATTGCTTCCTTCCACTTAGGATGTTTAATAGCATCTCTCCAATCTGTGGGTATAGAGGTAGAGTCCAAAGAAGCAATGAAAGTCTTAAATGAGGGGCTGCAATTTTCATAAGAGATAAATTTAGCAATATCATGTTTATAACCCACACAATCCTTAAGACGTGCTGGTACGTCTCGATGTCTCACAGGTTTTCGTAAGGCGATAGGGGAATCATCTGGTGGAGATTTAGGAGCTGCAATAGGAATTTCAGTACCTTCCTCAGTCGTGTCATCAGTATAACCATCAACTAATGGAGAATCAGTAGGGTCCATAGCATGTCCGCTACCTTCCTCTATTTCTTCACGCGGCACTGAATCAAGAGGCAATGACCTGTAACTTGTAGACAGAGGGTTGTCATGTTGTATAACTTGTTGAGAAGTAGGAGTGTCACATACCTCATGAACAGTTGAGCTGCTCCTACCCTCATTAGTACTCGCATTTTCCTCCCCCTCTGTTCCTTGATCTGGTTGAGATATATCTAGCAAAGGAGTCAAAATTGAACCAATACGAACATCCCCCTTATCATAATTCTCCCCCTCACGACCAATACTATCAATAGTACTGATGGCTGACGTGTAATAAGGTTCTTTCTCCCGAAAAGTGACATCCATACTCACAAAAAACCGTTTCTCAGTAGGGCACCAACAACGATAGCCTTTCTGGGTAGAAGAATACCCAACAAAGATGCATCGAACAGCACGGGGATCAAGCTTTCCCACCGAGTTCCTGTAATCATGAACAAAACAAACACAACCAAACACCTTTGGTGGTATAGTAAACGAATTAGTACCACTTAAGCATTCCATTGGTGTTTTATAATTCAAAACCCGTGATGGCATGCGGTTTATTAAGTATGCTGTTGTTTTAATGGCCTCGCCCTAAAGAAATTTAGGTACATTCATTGTGAACATGAGGGACCGAGCAACCTCCAATAAATGTCTATTTTTACGTTCAGCGACTCCATTTTGAGCAGCAGTGTTCACACATGTAGTCTGGTGTATAATGCCATTTGAAGCTAGAAAATAGTCAAACTCCTGATTAACATACTCGGTCCCATTGTCTGAGCGAAATATTTTCACTCTTGCATTATATTGATTGCAAATCAAGGCATAAAAGTCTTTAAATGCAGATAACACATCACACTTTTGTTTGAGCAAATAAAGCCAAGTATATCGGCTAAAGCCATCGATAAAAGTCACAAACCAACGCTCTCCTAATAGAGAGGTTACAACTGAGGGACCCCAAACATCTGAGTGCACAATTTCAAAAGGGGTTTGACTTCTCTCACTACTACTAAGATACGTAGCTCGTGTATGCTTAGCTAGTTCACATACATCACATACAAGCTTATCCTTGTAGCAGGAAGCAAAAAGTGATGGAAACATACGACTTAGGACTTGGAAAGATAAATGCCCTAGTCTACAATGGAGCAACAACAACTCATCTGTGGATGAGGTGGATGAGGTACATGCTGTAGCAAATGCAAGTGGAGCTGCAACATTGTCAAGATAGTACAGGCCATCACGCTCAGTTCCAGTCCCAAGTATTTTTCCTGACTTCAGGTCCTGAAATACACAGAACCGGGGCTTAAACATAGCTCTGCAATTAAGTGACTTTGTGATTGAACTGACAGATAGAAGGTTCATAGGAAAATCGGGAACATGTAAGTACAAGACTTAAAGGTAAGGAACGTGTACAACTAATGGTTCCACATCCCATTATGGAAGACGAAGATCCATCAGCTATACGGACCTTATCCTTTCCTGAACGAGGTATGTATGATGAAAAATATTTTTGTGAACCTGTCATATGATTTGTGGCACCCGAATCAATTATCCAGGGCACAAGTAAATGGTTCTCACCTTCTGCACTCCGAGAGCTGGCAGCTTCACTAGATCCTTCAGCAGTAACAGCCATCAATTTTGCCTTGAACTCTTTTAGAGCCTGAGCAGCAATTGTAGGTAACTCTCCTGTGGATGATGCAAGATGAACTCGGTCTTGTTTCTTCTCGAAGCTGTTACCGCTGCCATTGAACCTGTTTATTTTTCTCTGCTGCCATCCTAGAGGATAACCAATCAACTCAAAACAATCCTGTTTCATATGGCCAGGTCTCTTACAATGATCACACACAACTTTGTTTCTCCGTTTGTGGTCAAACTTAGTATTATGTGCTTGACCACTTCTAAAACTCATAGAGGATTGTGTGTGAGTAAGTGCAGCACGATTATCACCATGCATCTGTGGCATTGCTTCCTGATTGGCCAAACGAGTCTTTTCTTCAAGAATACTGGCAATAGTTTCATCCAAGGTAGGCCAGTCAGGAGATGCTTGTACCATCTGAGAGCGAAGTTTGAACTTAGGATTCAAACCTTCCAGGAAAACCTGCACCAACAATGGTTCAAACCATTCTCTGAGGAGAGTCAAATCTCTAGGATCATGTGGCTTGAATGGTTTAAAAAACTCTAGATCCCTGTAAAGTTTCTTCAATTCCCCTGCATACTCTGTAACTGATTTCTGGTCTTGTCTAAAGTGCCACATCTCATGTAGTATTTTTCTAACCTGCATTTTGTTTGATTTACCAGAAAACTGTTTTTCAATACTTGTCCAGACTTCAGCAGCAGTTTGAAAACTTTCAACTTGTTCCCGAACAGTTTTTTCCATTGAGCCCAATAGCCAAACCATGACTCGCTTCTGATTCTGCTCCCATTGTTCCTGCATTACCTCTCCTGGTTTTTTCTCATCTTCATTTAGGTACTTATGCAGACCATGTGCTTCCAGAATTAATGACGCATTGCGAGCCCAACTAAAATAGTCACTCGGACCAGTTAATTTTACTGGATTTGGTTCGAGGATAGACTTCTGAATTTCAGCAGAGCTACTAGACTTAACCTGTGCTTGCTCCATCAGCTGAGCAAGCTTTCGTTGCATACTTTCAACATAATTTCTCAACACTTTGAATCTGCACCCTTCCTTGTTTGTCTCCATGGTCACTAACTAGCAAAGAACTCTACGGCAACAGACCACAAATAAGACTCACAGGTCACAAGTTTGTATCAGCCAAACTCACCCCTACCATCCCAGCAAAACCGAAGTGCCCCAGCCACAGAAAAGAGACTGAATCACAAAGGACTCAAACTGACCCGGATCTCAGCAACTTAAAGTGAGAACAACACCGCACCGTATTCGTCGTTCTTCTCTGCCGAACCCTCGATCTTGCTTGGCTCAACCAAATCGCAAAGGATCTGAGCGAAGACGAGCTCCACGCCACACGACAGCAACACCTCAACAATGCGGTGTTACGGTCAGAGCGAGAGACGCACTAGGATCGTCTTTGCTCCGATGCCATGATATAAATCAAGAGAAATATCCACCAAATCTGGATTAGAAGATGGAAGAGGAAGAACTAGAATGGGGAAATCTGGAGCGCCTATCCAGCCTCCCTCTTTCTCTGTATTCTATATAGATTATGCGGCTTTTACTTAGCCCAACTGTTACATATTCACACATTACACAACTCAACAGGTGCGACTGGCCAACTGCGTGCACGGCACATATACTTGGAAGTTGGACCGCTGGACGTGCGTGCGTGGTAACAGGAGCGACCGTACTCTTCTCTTATCTCTTACTCCATGTATTTCGCATCATGGATGTCACCGGCAATTCTCACCAGCCTTCTTGCCACTAGTAGAAAAAGGGTCAAACGTGAAGCACATTAGTGCCGGTTTGAATTAGAGCCGGCACTAATGTGTACATTAGTGCCGGTTCGTGGCGGCGATCAATAGTACCGGTTCGTGGCGAACCTTTAATACCGGTTCATGCCACGAACCGGTACTAAAGAGGTTGTGTCAGCCTGCGGTCAGGCTATGGCCCCACCATCACCATTTAGTGCCGGTTCGTACCACGAACCGGTACTAATGAGGTTATGGCAAGCTGTTTTTAGTCCCACCTCGCCAAGAGAGAGGCAGTATGAGCGGTTTATAAGCCGTGAGTGCACAGACAATGACGAAGAGTTGCAATGCTCACCTACATGTTGATTAGCTTCAAGCCTTGCGGAATAGCATATATTGCACTGAGCTATGTGCAGTGCAGTCTACACTATTCCGAATGGCTTGAAGCAAATTAACCAGCATTGCACCTCTTTTTTATTTTTAATAACTTATTTAAACTCCGGACTTCTTTTGTGTTCAGTATGCAGCATTTAAAGCGACGTCATCAATTTCCAACATGTTCTGACATCATTTGTTGTTTTTCGGTCATTTTTAGAGAGCTAAATGACCGTGAAATTGAAAATCACTACAAAATGAATCCTGAAAATGTTGAAACTTGGCATGGTATCATCATATCACCCGCATAGCATGCGCGAAAGAGTAGAGAGGGTCACGGCAAAAACTGGACGCACTTCGTGTACAAACTGGACACTCTTTCGAGTATCAGGGTTTCGGACGAGAACTCATCTGTTACATGGCCACTTCAATGTTTTTTAAACTTATTTGAACTCCGGACTTCTTTTGTGTTCAGTATGCAGCATTCAAAGCGACGTCATCAATTTCCAACATGTTCTGACATCATTTGTTGTTTTTCGGTCATTTACCTAATTGTTTAGAGAGCTAAATGACCGTGAAATTGAAAATCACTACAAAATGAATCCTGAAAATGTTGAAACTTGGCATGGTATCATCATATCACCCGCATAGCATGCGCGAAAGAGTAGAGAGGGTCACGGCAAAAACTGGACGCACTTCGTGTACAAACTGGACAAACTCTTTCCGAGTATCAGGGTTTCGGAGTCCGGAGTGGGTACTAATGTGCATCCCACCAATCAGGAAGAATCACACGGATCGTGTGTTTCTTTCTAGCTCTTGCGAGTCGTTGGATCAAGGGTGTGTTTCTTCCTAGCTCATGTGAGTCGTTGGATCGAAACTACCACAATCACTTTGTGAGCCAGACGACCCTATATATAGCCCACCTCTCGCCTTCCCTGCATAAGTCTTTCAGTTCATCGACTACATACATCTACCAGTTCATCGACTGCATACATCTACCAGTTCATCGACTGAATACAAATCATTCGGATTCGCCATCATACGTCCAACCGTGCATTTGATATGCATATATATGCATCACGAGCAACGGTTGGGCTGTATGATGGCGATACCGATTGGTTTGTTCTAGATCCGACATAAAAGGTTTGATACAACTTCTCTTTTGTGACATAAGAGTTATCGATCTCTCCTCCTACCTATTTTAGTTACACAACTACCTATTTGTGCCATATTTTCACTTTTGCTATTGCTCTTGCATCATAAGCATCCATGTTAACTGGACTTACAAGTAATGCAATTTAACCAAACTATCTTGTGATCCATGTTGATTAGCTTCAAGCCTTGCGGAATAGCATAGATTGCACTGAGCTATGTGCAGTGCAGTCTACACTATTCCGAAAGGCTTGAAGCAAATTAACCAGCATTGCACCTCTTTTTTATTTTTAATAACTTATTTAAACTCCGGACTTCTTTTGTGTTCAGTATGCAGCATTTAATGCGACGTCATCAATTTCCAACATGTTCTGACATCATTTGTTATTTTTCGGTCATTTACCTAATTGTTTAGAGAGCTGCAGCATTCAATTTCCAAAAGAAAATAAATAGAAGAAAATAAATAATGCAGAAAAGAAAAAACTATATAAAAAACTACTCAAAAATAAATAGAAGAAAATAAGTAATGCAGAAAAGAAAAAACTATTAAAAAATTTGTTGGCACGCTGCCCAGTGGGCCTGCCAGACCTAGGGTGTGCAAATGCAGGCCCAGACGGGCCAGCAGGCTCACAGGGCAGCGTGCCCTAATTAATTAGGCCCAGAAGCCTGCTATATAGAGGAGTTCGAAGAGGTAGCCGCGGCTGGGTTTATAAACCAGTGCGGCTGCCCTTCGCCGGGCGAGGTGGGACTAAACTTTGGGGTGGCAGCGCAAGGCCTTTAGTACCGGTTGGTGGCTCCAACCGGTACTAAAGGCCTTCGTTTCCCGCCGCTTGGCCTGGCGAAAATAGGCCTTTAGTACCGGTTGGAGCCACGAACCGGTACTAAAGGCCCATCCTATATATATAGCACTTACGAAAATTTCAGTTTCATCTCCCCACTTCGTCTCCAACCTCCGCCGCGCGCGCCGCTCGATCCCGTCGTCGCCGCCCGTCGCCCGTACCGTCGTCCGTCGTCATCGTCGCTGTCCCCGCCGCCGCCCGTCGTCGTCGTCGTCTCGCGCTGCCGCCCCGAACGCCGCCGCCGTCCGTCGCATCGCCGCGGCCGTACGTCTCTCTCTCGCTCCCGCACACACATACACACACATACATACACACACATACACACACACACCGGCGCCCCCGCCCCGTACGCCGGCGCCCCCGCTCGTACGTACGGGGCGGCGGCGTACGGGGCCGCACACACACACATATACACACACACACAACACACACGCATACACACACACATACACACATACGTACACACATATACGTATATATACACACACATGCATACACACACACATACACACACTTTTTTACTTATTTTCTGTTTTTTAGAAAAGTTAATTAGATGATCGAATGTTAGATTAATGTCGAATGTTAGATGAATTAGCTAGCTAGATAGAAAAATTGTCGAACTAGGAGATTAGAACTAGTTGAATAATTAATATAACTAGTTTATTTTTAGTAAGAAAATTTAGGTATATGAGATTAGAACTAGTTGAATAATTAATATAACTAGTTTATTTTTAGTAAGAAAATTTAGGTATATGAGATTAGAACTAGTTGAATAATTAATATAACTAGTTTATTTTTAGTAAGAAAATTTAGGTATATGAGATTTGATGATCTAATTAAAATATTATTTGTTAATGAGTTTTTCTGTTTATTTAATTTTTATATATTTTGAGTTTATATAAATGTTAGATTAATGTCGAATGTTAGATGAATTAGATATAAAAGTTAAATATATAGTAATGTCAATTGAATATATAATTAGATATATTAATGTAAAATGTTAGACGAATATATATTTGGCTAGATATAGGTGTTTAATGTTTCACCTATATGAACATAGGAAATGTCATCTGACGACGAAAAAGATTTTATTATGTGCGAACACTGTGAAGACCAGCGCGGCCTGTGCGACCAAAATTTCCTTGTTGATGGTAGGCGCTTCAGCATCAAGCTGGATGAGACATTCGAAGTTGATATAGTAAGTCACTTTGTCAATTATTATTTGAATGCAAAACTTATGCTTCATTTTCTTCAACTTATAATTTTAAATTTTCACTATTCTACTAGCGCATCCCCTGCCATGCAAGAATTTTTGTCTTGGATAAGATAGGTTTTAGTGCTATAGATGATATGGAGGTAAAAAGAGTTTACTTGAAGACGGAGCATGGGTATACTTTCAACGTCAAATTATATAATGGAGACACATACACCCATTTTGAATGCAAAACTTGGCAAGCACTATGCAAGGCTTATGCATTTGAGCCTGATATGGTTATCACCTTTGATATTCGTCCGAAAGATGATATTGAAGGTAATATAGACATCTGGGTCGATGTGCAAACGCCTCCAGTTCTACCATTTGCTGAGTTTTTCTCAACCATGCATGCATATGTTTATGTCTTTGATACAGTTTATTCAAAAATAGTTGACAACTAATTTGTATTGTCAGCTTATTTCGGTTCAAGCAAACATGTCCGGCGCTTGGTAGACATGACCTACTACTGCCCCGGGGCTCAACTAAACTGCAAGGAGATAAGTCATTATGTTTCATGGCTTGAGGATCTTAATACTGTCAAGACAATTTTTTTTCCTAAACTTAGAAATGTTAGTACTCAAAACGTGCGACCAATGGTGATTGTATTGAACTACGGTCACATCTATAATCAAAAGATGGTAAGATTTTAAATATTTGTCCTTAATTAGTGCATCTTTTGCATACATTATTTTTGAAGCTAAACTTTCATTGCTTAGTATATTACTTACTATACGATGTTGTTCAAAAGGGACTTCCGATGACAGTTGTGCCTCAGTGGATCGAGACAAAAGGTCGCATGTCAATGGTTAGCTTACGACCAAGATTTCCTACATTGCACATGAGTGCATTCAGGATTTCTGAAAGCGGAGAATGCTTAATAGTGAAAGATTGGAGCAAAATTGTTAACGATCGCAGAGAAGTACTAGGGGGCAGTAAGGAGAAGTGCAACCCAAGATTAGGAGACAGATTCATCTGCATGCTCCAGTATGATGAATCAGGAGAGCTATACATGTTCTATGCTATTCTACCTGAGAGGGAGCAGCAGGATCAGTAGCTACTAGTTCATGCTCTTAATTAGTACTTGTCTCATGTCCGTGTCCTGAACTTCGATGTTGGTGATGATTATGTTGAACTTGATGATATCTTTGCTTCTATTACAAAGTGAATGTTTCCCCTTTAAGCTAGTCAGCGTTGATGATGATTAGATAGCTAGCGGTAATGACTATGATGATTAAATAGTGGTAATTAGACGACTACGATGATTTTTAGCTAGCTAGAGTTTATTTATTTATTAATATGGGATGATGATGACGACTACAACTCATTATAACGTAAAACAATCCTAAATTAAATTGATAACACAAATTTAATTAAAAAATACAAAATAAAACAAAAACCCACAACCATTTAGTACCGGTTGGTGTTACCAACCGGTACTAAAGGGCTCCCGGCCCCCGGAGCTGGCTCGTGCCACGTGGTTCCCCTTTAGCACCGGTTCGTGCTGAACCGGTACTAAAGGAGGGGGGCTTTTAGTGCCGAAACATTAGTGCCGATTCCTGAACCGGCACTAAAGGGCCTTACGAACCGGTGCTATTGCCCGGTTCTGCACTAGTGTGCACGGCACATATACTTGTGTAGTACTAATGTTTTGTTTGCTTGGTACGGCTGGTGGGTGCGGCCGATCGATCGAGAGGCGACACGCGCCTACTGGCCAAGTTGTGGCAGCACCAGCACTCCAGCAGTACGTGAGTATGATGGTGTTAACGTCGAGGACCGGCCTAGCCTAAGCTATGGCCTCGTGTTTCATCTTTCGTGCATGTGCCCGGGTTCAACGCGATCGCAATCACCATGGAGGCGTACGTACGTACGTGGGAAGGATGATCAGGACCAATAATCATCGTGTTCTTGCGCGACTAGGGTGCACGCATCTTTCTTGCATACCACATCGCCGGATCGCCCGGCCAGACTCCCGGCCGGCGCAGGCGCTCGCAGAGCGCGCGGCCCCGATCATGATAGACGAAGAACAGCGTCCAAAACGAAAAGGGATCTTTTCCGCACGTTTATTTTGCGAGAAGCAGCTTCTTTTTCTTTTTCTTTCTGCATGTCACCGGCAATTTTCAGCAGCCTTCTTGCATTGCCATTGCAGTTGCACCGCCCTCTTGATCCGCACAGGGAGAAAGAACCTGTTCTATCTGCACTCCATGTATTTCGCAGCATGGATGTCACCGGCAATTTTCACCAGCCTTCTTGCATTGCAATTGCACGGGCACCACCGCCCTCTTCATCTGCACCGGGAGAAAGAACCTGTTCTATCCACACTCCATGTATTTGGCAGCATGTAGGTCATCGGCAATTTTCACTAGCCTTCTTGCATTGCAGTTTGCACCGGCTCCGCCCTCTTCATCTACACTGGGAGAAAGAACCTATTCTATCCGCACTCCATGTATTTTGCAGCATGCAGGTCACCGGCAATTTTTACTAGCCGTAGCCATCAGTCGTACGGAGCAAAACAAAACGTTAGTAGTAAGAAGAATACTAAAAGAATACGATCACTCCTGTTACCACGCACGCATGCACGCACGTCCTGCACGTACTGGCCAAGTTGTAGCAGCAGCCAGCAGTACGTGACTATGATGGTGTTAACGTTGAGGACCGGCCAAGCATAGCTATGGCCTCGTGCTTCATCTTTCGTGCATGTGCCCGGGTTCATCGCGATCGCAATCTCAATCGAGGCGTGAGACTTGATCGTGGGGCTGATCGATCAGGACTAATAATCGTGATGGTTTTGTGCGACTACGGTGCACACATCTTTCTTGCATATCACATCGCCCGGCCGGTGCAGACGCTCGCGGAGCGCGCTCCCGATCATAACAGACGAAGAGCAGCATCCAAAAGGGATCTTTTTCCGTGCACTGATCAGCCTTTTGTTTTTTCGGGATTGCCAAATCGCAGTTAGCCAAGTCTTTCTATTCTTAGGATCTTAGAGCATCTAAGCAGGGCGTCTCAAACCGGCCTAAAACGTCCTAGCGGCCCGCTCGATCGCTGACCGGTCACGAAAATCTGATCCGAACGGACGCCTCAAACGGGTATCACACGTCTCGGGCTGACCGGCATCCCTCATATCCAGCCCAAATTAGAGGCGGATATGGGGCGCCAGGGCGTACGCGCCACGTCGGACTGACGGCGGGGTTGTTGGGTTTCGTAGTAATTTCAAAAAAATTCCTACGCTCACGCAAGATCATGGTGATGCATAGCAACGAGAGGGGAGAGTATGATCTACGTACCCTTGTAGATTGACAACGGAAGCGTTTGGTTGATGTAGTCGTACGTCTCCACGGCCCGACCGATCAAGCACCGAAACTACGGCACCTCCGAGTTCTAGCACACGTTCAGCTCGATGACAATCCCCGGACTCCGATCCAGCAAAGTGTCGGGGAAGAATTCCGTCAGCACGACGGCGTGGTGACGATCTTGATGTACTACTGCAGCAGGGCTTCACCTAAGCACCGTTACAATATTATCGAGGACTATGGTGGAAGGGGGCACCGCACACGGCTAAGAATATGATCACGTGGATCAACTTGTGTTTCTCTGGGGTGCCCCTGCCTCCGTATATAAAGGCTCAAGGGGGGGGGGTGCGGCCGGCCTAGGAGAGGCGCGCCAGGAGGAGTCCTACTCCCTCTGGGAGTAGGATTCCCCCCCCCCCCCAATCCTAGTTGGAATAGGATTCGCGGAGGGGGGGAAAGAGAGAGGGGGGCCGGCCCCCTCTCCTTGTCCTATTCGGACCAAGGGAGGGGAGGGGCGCGCGGCCCATCTTGGGCTGCTCCTTCTCTTTTCCACTAAGGCCCACTTAGGCCATATAGCTCCCGGGGGTTCCGGTAACCTCCCGGTACTCCGGTAAAATCCCGATTTCATCCGGAACACTTCCGATATCCAAACATAGGCTTTCAATATATCAATCTTTATGTCTCGATCATTTCGAGACTCCTCGTCATGTCCGTGATCACATCCGGGACTCCAAACAACCTTCGGTACATCAAAATGTATAAACTCATAATATAACTGTCATCGTAACCTTAAGTGTGCGGACCCTACGGGTTCGAGAACAATGTAGACATGACCGAGACCCGTCTCCGGTCAATAACCAATAGCGGAACCTGGATGCTCATATTGGCTCCTACATATTCTACAAAGATCTTTTATCGGTCAGACCGCATAACAACATACGTTGTTCCCTTTGTCATCGGTATGTTACTTGCCCGAGATTCGATCGTCGGTATTCCATACCTAGTTCAATCTCGTTACCGGCAAGTCTCTTTACTCGTTCTGTAATACATCATCCCGCAACTAACTCATTAGTTGCAATGCTTGCAAGGCTTAAGTGATGTGCATTACCGAGAGGGCCAGAGATACCTCTTCGACAATCGGAGTGACAAATCCTAATCTCGAAATACGCCAACCCAACATGTACCTTTGGAGACACCTGTAGAGCTCCTTTATAATCACCCAGTTACGTTGTGACGTTTGGTAGCACACAAAGTGTTCCTCTGGCAAACGGGAGTTGCATAATCTCATAGTCATAGGAACATGTATAAGTCATGAAGAAAGCGATAGCAACATACTAAACGATCGGGTGCTAAGCTAATGGATTGGGTCATGCCAATCAGATCATTCAACTAATGATGTGATCCTGTTAATCAAATGACAACTCTTTGTCCATGGTTAGGAAACATAACCATCTTTGATTAACAAGCTAGTCTAGTAGAGGCATACTAGTGACACTCTGTTTGTCTATGTATTCACACATGTATTATGTTTCCGGTTAATACAATTCTAGCATGAATAATAAACTTTTATCATGATATAAGGAAATAAATAATAACTTAATTATTGCCTCTAGGGCATATTTCCTTCAGGGGTCTCACACAGAAACGTCTGGAAACTCGGCGGTCCGAAATTTGTCTCCTCTGTCAGAGCAATGTCGCCGTGTGGCGCCGCTCCGGCAGGCTACGTAGTGACTAGCCCGGTTATTTAAGTCGACCACCGCACCGAAACCCTACCATCCACATTTTCCTCCGTCAGTCCGCTGCCGCCGCCACTTTGCACTCCTCATCCGCCTAGTAGCCATGCCCCTTTCCTGTTTCAACTTGGATGACTTGGGCTGTGGTTTCGCCTCGTTAATAAAAGGGGGGGGGGGGGGGGGGGGGCTTTCATTCAAAAAAAAAGTAGCCATGCCCCCACGCCCCCGGGTGAGGAGCCACCGATTTCTAACGGCTCAGCGCCAACTTGAGCTCCTTGAGCAGATCCTGGCAAGGCGCGAAACCCGAATCGCCGTGGGGCTACCTCTGGCGGAGGAGGGGGAGGTTGAGGAGGATGCGGTGGATGCTGGCGACGTCGATCTGCAGGCGGAGCAGCAGGCCACCCTTAATTCCCTTCGCTTGGAGTCGGTTGCTGAAACCAGACGCCGTCGCCGGCAGGAGGTGGAGGCCGCGGAGGAGGCGGTGATGCTCGCCTACATGGATGAGGTCGAGTAGGAGGAGGATGAACCGGAGCCCTCCTACGCGCCCGTCCAGCGGGCACCTGGCACCGACGTCGTGTACAACTCCGATGACGAAGATTAGCTAGGGTAGTACGTAGGATTTCTTTTGCCTGCTTTGGGATTGAAATATGAGAGACTCGGAGCAAAGTGGCTAATTTGCCGGTCGCGTCCGCAGACTTTTGCGGTGCCGGATTTGCAAAGTCCGGCTATAGATGCTCTTACGTGAAGATCCGTGTAATTTTTTAATTTTTTTCCTTACATGCTATGTCACTTGACCTAGACTTGGTTAAGTCTCGTCTTTTTTCAGGTCGACGGCAATTTTCACCGGCCTTCTTGTGTTGGCATTGCACCGTCCTCTTCATGTGCACTGCTGGGAGAAACAACGCAGCATGTCGAAAGAAGAGGCGACGTATGCTTTCGGGTTCAGGGCATGAATCCGGTATACATTTTTATCTATCTAGTATACTATACGTACATGCAGTGAGTTATGCACCGCACGAGCTGCTTTGGGGCCGTCCATGCATGGTAGCCACCTATAGTAGCGGCTAGCGGCCGTGGGCAGGTGGATCGGCATTGAGACAAACTGCACATGCATGCAGCGGCCGGTACTTGGGCTACCGGAGCATGCAGATGCCGCTCCGCTAACGAGGGAGGCATATAAATCTGTACGTGCAGGCAGGCGCGGCAGCGTACCAGCAACGGTACGCTCGCTCCGTGCACGCACGCACGCGTCCGTCCGTGACCATGGATCCACCACGGTCGACTTGTCACGCGCGTCCAGTTAATGCGCCGTCGCTCGTCGCCCGACCGGATCAGTACGCGAGCACGTAACTCGCCAATGGAGTACGTACGAGCGTGCATTTACGGTGCTGCACGTAGGTGTTTGTTCGGCGCGGCACGCGCCCGTGTGCTTGTCGGGCCGTCGCGTCCAGCGGGTGGGCGGCCGCGCCACGTACGGCATGGCATGGCAGGGCACGGCCGGGCGGCGGACGTACGCGCGCGAGTCGTGTCCTGCTTGTCCGTGCGAGCGCGAGGCCTGCCGGCCGCGTGCGTGTTCGCGCGCCGGTTGCCATCACGCATGCTTCGGCTGCACGCGCCGCGCCACCGGCGGGCACTGCCGGCTGGTGCGCGCAAGGGACGCGTTTGCAGTAGTACCGGGTTTCTCCGCTCCACTCCGTGCATGCTCCCTCGGACGCATATGCACCGGCCCGCCCGTGTCGTCGTCGAGCTCTGTCCTGTTGCTCTGTGCGAGCGAGCGAGCGCGACCTGCCGGGTGCCGGCCGCGTGCGTGCTCTCGGCCGGGTTGCCATCACGTATGCTGTGGCTGCACGCGCCCACGTACGCGTCCTGAGCATAGCATGCGTGTGCATGGCCCCGGCGCGCGCTGGCTGGCACGTGCGGTGCGGAACCGGGCGCGCCCTGCCTGCGGACTGATCGACGGACCATGCTTCCCCTGTGCCGTGATGTGCTGTGAGCTCGTGTGGCGCGGGTGCGAGGGCGCGTCGGGATCGGCCGGACGTGGGTGGGCTGCCGAGCGCATGTGCGCAGCTGAGTGAGATGGCTTCGGGACCGATGGATGGAGTAGCTAGTGGCCGTGCATGTTACTCGCTACGCCAAAAGCTGCCGACGATTCTGTTCCGCCGTCGGTGACCGCGACGCCGCTCGCCGTGGCCCGGAGCGCGGCTGCGTGGCCCTGTGCCACCACCACCATGTGACAACGACCATGTATGCACACAACGTAGATAAATTTCCGCTTTCACCTCTGCCGTACCGTATCGCTCTCGCTGCTCCCTTTTCCAGGGCAAGCATATCCGCACACTCTCTTTTTTTGAATTAACAACATGTCGACAGACCTGGTAGTAACTGAAATTAATGGTTTATTTTGGGCCATTGATGTACAGAGAATTCCGAACATCCCATTGGCCCTGGGGATGATGGATGATTTTGTATCATAAAACTATTGTCCGAATGGTATTTTTTTTGTAAGGTCGGCATATCATGAAGAATGGAATCAGCAACACGGATGAAAGTTGAAAATGACAAATTCAGTCCAAGGCTCAAGTACTAATCCAGTGTGGAAGACCATTTGAAAGTTAAGTGTGCCAGCGAAAATAAAATAGAAAAAGTATATTTTTCATTCCTTAATTCTTTCAGAAGTATAGAAATGATTCCTTAACTTCAAAATCGGCAAATCTTAGTCCGTCAACTTCTCATACCGGATAAGTTTAGTCCCTCTGCTCATATGAAGTGGTTTTTGAGTTGACGTGACTTGGTTTTGATAGGTCTTCCGTCTTCGTCTACCTGGCAACATTTACTCTCCTTTCAACTTGCCACTGTTGTAGACATTACGTCAAGCACATGGCATGCATGTCCGCGCTCCTAGCGGCATGCCTCTGTCCCAAGGTCGAGGGACTCGGAGCTGTCGGCGGCGAGCAAGTAGGTGAGCGAGCGAGCGATGTGCCGGAGGTGGTGACGAGGATCGTCTTCGTGTACTGAGGAGCGGGCGCGTCGGGCGGCAGCGGCATATAGGGTCGAACTCATCCTCATGGTCCCCGTACCGGAGTTAGGCGGTGAGCAGGACGCAATGATGCAGGTTGCCGGCATCGATGCTTGCGGCATGGAGTGCTCGCCGCAGCGGGTGTACTCCACCTTCTCGCCGAGCTCAGCCTCCACGGAGCAGCCAACGTCATGGGAGCTCGCGCTTAGGCTGTAGGAAAGCGGTGACACCTGTCGCTCAGCCCTCGGGAGTGTTGGTCCTGCGCGCCCATACATAGCATAAGTAGTTTCTTGACTTTTTTATATATTGTAACTTCACTGATGTGATTAATACAGACAGAGTTACGTAATTTTTTTTTAAAAAACTTTCAATCTATTCATTTTCAATCATAATAATACAATGAACACTAGAAATAATAAAAATTACATCAAGATTCAACTCGCTCCGGACGCCGCGTCCAGCAAGTCCAACCGGTCCTTGCGTGCGGCGGCGCGGAGCGCATGGGCACTCGGTTCATTGCCATTTGCCAGCTGTCGGGTCAAGCGTTGGGATGGCGTGAGATAGAAGAGGGAGATGCGATGGACAATGATGTGGCAAGGTCAATGGTCAAAACCATGCCATGTCAGCAGAAAACCACCCAAATCAATTCAAGGGATGAAAAATATCCGGTTTCAACAATCGAGGAACTAAGATTTGCCGGTTTTGAAGTTGAAGGACTATTTCTATACTTTCAAACAAGTTAAGGGATGAAAAATATAATTTTTCCTACCAAAATCCATGTTTGCAGAACCTTATTAGGGGCTATTCCTTGTCATGGCGTGCTTGCAAATAGGTACATGAGTACTAGTTCACAGTGTCCTTTATGTGCATCAGATTGCGAAAGTGTTAGGCATGTGTTCTTTCTCTGCCCAAGAGTGCAAGAAGTATGGCGCATTTTGGGACTAGACTCTCTCATCTCTGAAGTTTGCTCAGTTGAACGTGAGGGAGGTTCAGTCTTGGCTGATTTGTTTCTTTCCAAGAGCCCTATACAGCCGACCATATCTGGTGTGAAAAGAACTGATTTTACCGTCACTACGGTTTGGTACGTGTGGTGGGAACGACGACATTTCACGCACGAGCATATATTGCAGGACCCAGCAAGATCGGTGCAGACCATCACTGCGCTTGCAAAGAACTTCGCCAGAGCCAGGGTGAAGCATGAACGAATTAGGAGGCATGGTTGGCTGAGACCACCAGAGAATGTTGTGAAGTTGAATATTGACGCTGGTTTTAATTATGACAATGGTTCTGGAAGTACTGGAGCTATTCTACGCGATTATATAGGTTCCCTTTTAGCAGCATCATGCAGTGATATTCCTTTCGTAGAAGATGCGGCGACGGCGAAAGCACGAGGCCTGACTCATACTTGCCAATGACTTAGGTTGCAACAATCTTCACGTCGAGGCAGACTGCATGAAGGTGATTGATAATGTAAACGGGCAATACGAATCAGCGATTTAAGAGGTCTGCTAGAGATGCTCTAACCCAGTAAAACTTTGTTTTAGACGAGGCGAGCTTCTGCCTCACTAAACCGGGACTGTCGGAGTTGTATCTCGCTTAGAGCAAGTGCTCCTTCCATCTCGCATGAAGCTTTGTCCGAGCACTATAGCTACTGGGCCGGCCAATTTACCTCTATTTTTCTTTCATTGACTGGGTTTCGTTCGAGTTTGTTGGGTTTTTTCGCTGGGTTTCATATATGCTTTTATTTTGTTTCTTCTCTTTGTGGGTTTCTACTTCGGCTTTAATTGTTGTGCTTCAGCTTTTCGTGTTTTCTTCAGTTTTTTATCTATTCACCAATTAATTTCTTGTATTTTCCTATTTCTTTGGTTTTCCCCATTCCCCCCCCCTTTTTATGGTTTTTCTTGTCTCTTGGTTATTTTTATCTTTTCTCTGTTTTGTTTTGTCTTTCTTGGTTCCTCTTCGTTTCCTGATGGGTTTTCACATGTTTCTTTCAGTTTTCAGTTTTTCTTTGTTTATGAGACGTTTCTTTCTGCCCCTTCTTCAGTTTTCACCGCTTCTCTTTGTTTGTTTCTTTTTTTCTTCAACACATATCTAGTTTTATTTATACACGTATATATTAGGAATATTTTTGATACATGATTAACGTTTTTCAAATACATGATTAATATTTATAAAAAATATTTTTGATGACTATTTTTATATGCTTTTTTTATTTTTCGTATATATCAAGATTTTTTTAAATAAAATTTGAACATCTTTTAAATATATGATTCACTGTATTTTAGGCACTATCAACGTTTATTTTAAATTTATGTTTTTATGTTCAATTTCTTAATACACATTCTACATTTTTAGTATACATGTAACATTTCTTTGTACATGTTTAACATATTTCCAATATATGATTAACAGTCTCCCATAGCGTTTTACATTTTTGGTATATGTCAGGAATATTTTGTATGTGCTGTTAACATTTTTGAAATATATGCTTATTATTTTTCTGATACACTATCAACATTTTTAGAAATTTATGTTTGTATGTTCAATTGTTTTAATACATGTTCTATGTTTTTAAACTTTTTTTTTGATAAACTAAGCAGCAACAACGCCGTCCATTACATCGACAGTGTGTTCAGGCCGTTCAAGGACCATGAACGAAGCATGCTGATATCGACCACGTATGTCTGTGGGCACTGGCTTTGTGACGGGTAATGGCAGCTGAGGAATGTAACGCGCGCATGTAGGCTGGGAGCATGGGCCATATCCAGATAGAACTAACTGTATGCACGTCTCTCCTGCTGGCTCGACTGTTTTGGCCGCCACAGAATATGGCAGCCTGAATCCCTGCATTGCATGCATGCCTGCTCTCGTGTGCGTTTCACTCCTAATTTCGTGGATGCCAGCGATGCCATGCCAGGTGAATGAATCAATACTACTTCCAAAAAAGTAGATTTCTGTTTATCCGAGCAGGCGTCCCCAGTAATCGATCGTCTCCACGGACCACGGCGCACAGGCCCGGCCTCCGGCGAGCGGGCGTGCGTGCGTGCAGAAGCAACAGTGCTCGGCTAACGATTTCGTTGTGCGGGCGAGGGCGCGAGCGAGCCACTGGGGTCGACCTCCGGCTCCGGCGCCGACGCCGTCTGCTGCCGGTGGACGGTGGTGGAGCCTGGCACGCACAGTGGCATATGATGGATGCTCCGGCGGATGGGCGGCCGGTCGGGCTCACGGCGCGCGCACGTTGCCCGGCAGACGGACGCGTGGTGGGCGCGCGGGCACGGGCGGAAAGCCTGAAACGCAGGGCATTTTTCTACCACGGATCAGGTGGCCGGTCTGCTCGGCCACATGGCCGTTCCGATCCAGGCCCTGATTCAGCATGAGCATATGAACCCTCCTGTTCCAGGCCTGCCGCGGTCGACATCGCCATCGAGCCCACAGTGCCACGACGAGTCTTCTTTTCCCTTCATCATGGCCGCCAATCGAAGGAGCAAACTGTCGCTGGATCATGAGAGCGACAACATGTCAGCCGCCAGTAATCGGGGAGCGAACTAGTGGCTGATTAATTTAGATTGGTCGATCCAGATTGGATTCTCGGTCCAAGCATGTGCGTGCGGGGCAATCACATGGGGAGGTGGGGCGGAAAATAATGGTTTTTTTTAGGTATATAAGTTGGGCGATGCTACAAATCAGCCGGATGATTTCTTAGTATCTGCCTATTCAGCCGTCGGATCGGCATGAAGGGAGGCGTTGGATTACAAACAGGCAGCAGCGAGAGCGACACCTTCAACGCAGTGCCATTGCAGCCCCGCGGGAAGCTCAAACTCAGCACCAACAGCCTCCGGTGAGCTCCATTGCAACCTGACGAAGCTCCAGCGCAGCAATGACGCTCCAGCGAACTCCATTGCAACTCCGGCCGACCTCCATTGCACCCCCAATAAAGCTCCAACGGCTCCGGCGAAGCTTCGTTGCAACTCCGACCGAGCTCCAACGCAGCACCGACGCTTCGTCGAAGCTCGATTGTAACTCCGGCCGATCACCATGGATGTTGCATTGAAGCTTCGTCGCCGGCGAGCAGCGCCATGGATGCTGCGTTGAAGCACCATCGCTGCTGCGTTGCAGCTCTGCCGCCGGCGAGCAGCGCCATGGATGATGCGATGAAGCACCATCGCTGCTGCGTTGCAGCTCTGCCGCCGGCGAGCAGCGCCACGGATGCTGCATTGCAGCTCTGTCGCCGGCGAGCAGCGCCATGGATGCTGTGTCGAAGCTTCGTCGCCAGCGGGCAGCACCACGGATACTGCGTCGAAACTTCGTCGCCAGCGGGCAGCACCACGGATGCTGCGTTGAAGCACTGCGGCTTCAACAGCCGTTGCGAGCGCAGCCGCCGGCGAGAGCTCCCTTGCAGCCAAGCAGTACCGCCGCCGGCGAGCTCCACGGGGTCGGGGCGATGCTTGTGCTGCATTGTAGCTCCGCCGCCGTGGCGAGATCCACGAAGACGCGACTTCCTTCGACGATGGACGACATCTGCTGTTGGAAATATGAGCAATTTACCAAATGATTTTATTAACAGAAATACTAGATAAAGCATGACTAATATAGTAGAGATAAAACAAGTCATGCGTTCTGACAGAGAGAAGGTAAACAACAACTTCACATATGAACTGTAACTAAACACATCTATAGCAGACAGTATAGCAAGTTGCATATATGAAGTAGAACCTAACACATGTAGGGCAGAAACTAGAGCAAAGAACTGTGGCAAGACGTCTAACAGAAAGAGCATAAATACATACGGGACAGCAGCAGCAGAAGCACTGGACTTGGGGTCGACGTCCTCTCCAGCCATGTCGTCGATGAGGTCGTCGACGTCGGGGAAGAAGTCGTCGTCGGGGAAGTAGGCGTCGGAGTCCGTGATGAGGAAGTCAGTAGTCGCGCGGAGCGCTCCCCAAAAACCTTATCACCCTTCTCCCGTACAGGATTCAAAGAGGTGCGGTTTCGAAGGCCTACTGTCCCGACTCGCGGTGCACGCCGCAAGCCGGGATGAGGAAGACAGCGGTAGCTCAGAGAATGGAACCGGTGGCGAGAGGAAGGAGAAGTTCTGGTGCGTCTCTCTGGGAGGAGCGACCTCCCTTTTATAGGCGCAAGAGAAGGAGGCGAGAGGGCAGCGACGGGAGGCGAAACGAAGAGACGTAGGCGAAGCGAACAGCCAGCAGCCGAAGGGCTGCACCGTTCGCATTCAAACTCCATTTTCGCAAAAATCTTTTCAGCTTCCGTGTGACCTTTCGTATACCCGTAGTGCGTGGCAAAAATTTAGATATCGGCTCGGCTCATTCCTGCAACCCGCGGCGCGGCGCGTCGTGACAAGGTGTGGCGTGGCGAGGCGAGGCGGCGGAGGAGGAGCGCGCGTGGATATCCTTCTTGTTCTCATGCCCGTACAAGTAGGGAAAGAACCTCCCTTATAAAGAGGTCCAACTCCCTCTAAACTAGCAATGTGGGACTAAACTTTTGTTCCACCTCTTGCCTTGCACAAATGGGCTGCGTGGGCCTCTAGGATTTATTAGGAATTTCTGAAACTGGTATTGGGCTAGGCCCAAAATAGACAAAATTCCAGTAATCCCCCACCAGATCCCAGAGGCACACAAAAATTTGCCTTTGGTTCCAAAACACTGTTTTATATACCGGTACTGCAGTGGAGACTGTTAAGTTGAACTTCCACCTAGAACTCTATGCTACACTAGTAAGCAACTTGTACAGTGGACTGGGCCTTGAACTGCAAGTTTTCTGCGAATCTAACTTCACATAAAGCCTTGACCGATACGTGGCTACCGTGGGTCTTCCCCGCGAGTGGACCTTATGCGTCATGCTCCGTGTCCTTTCATGAGTTTACTAGAGAGAACCCTACTCTCATAGATTGCGAAGTTTGACAATCAGACTCATATAGGTGTGTTCTTCAAAAGATGTTTTGCAGGATAACATCTTTGCTTAAATAAGCCACTTAAAACACATTAAGATATACATCAACCTGCCATGCAGATAAGGAGAGTATTGCATCTTCATGGAGTAGTATTGTGAATAGTAAGGATACTCTCCTCTCAGTTGACCAACAGCTTGTCTTCCACATCTACTTCACGGGATCTCCGATCACAAAGAATAGGTTACCACTGTGAACAACTCATATTGTGGGTCTCATACCCATCTCCCTCGATGCATTATCTATCACATTACGTGATAGACCCTTAGTAAAAGGATCTGCCAGATTTTTAGACGTTTGGATATGATCCAATGCAATAACTCCGGAGTTTTTCATTTTTCTGACAGACTTTAACCTTCTCTGAACGTGTCTTGATGACTTCATGTTATCCTTTGAGCTGCTCATTTTCGTGATCATAGTTTGATTGTCGCAGTTCATAAGGACACCCGGTACAGGTTTCTCAACAACCGGCAAGTCATTCAAGAGCCGGCGAAGCCAATCTGCTTCAACCGTAGCTGTATCTAGTGCTATGAGTTTTGCTTCCATTGTTGACCTCGTTAAGATGGTCTGCTTGCAAGACTTCCAAGAAACAGCGCCACCTCCATGAGTGAATACATAACCGCTCGTGGCCTTTATCTCATCAGCATCTGAGATCCAGTTTGAGTCACTATACACTTCAAGCACCTTTGGATGCCCGGTGTAGTGAATTCCATAATTTGCAGTGCCTTTCAAATAACGCAAAACTCTTTCTAGAGCTTTCCAATGCACATCTCCTGGTTTTGAAACAAACCGACTCAGTTTGCTAACAGCAAAAGAGATGTCAGGTCTTGTAGCACTGGCTAAGTACATAAGCGAGCCAATAATCTGAGAATACTTCAATTGGTCTCTAGCAATTCTTCGATTCTTTCGAAACAACATACCAGCATCATATGGTGTTGGAGAGGACTTGCAATCACTATAGCCAAAGCGACTCAAGATCTTTTCCACATAGTGAGATTGAAGCAATGTAATCCCACCATCATTGTCTCTCAACAACTTGATGTTTAGAATGACATCAGCCATTCCTAAATCCTTCATCTCAAAACAACGAGATAGGAAATCCTTGACCTCCTTGATAACATTCAGATTTGTTCCGAAAATCAGTATGTCATCAACATACAAGCACAGGATAACTCCCTCGCCCCCACCATGGCGATAGTACACACATTTGTCAGCTTCGTTCACAACAAAGCCTGCAGCTGTTAAAGTTCTTTCAAACTTCTCATGCCACTGTTTGGGTGCTTGCTTAAGTCCGTACAAAGACTTCAGCAACTTGCACACTTTCCCTTCCTGACCATCTAGTACAAACCCATCTGGTTGTTCCATATAAATTTCCTCGTCCAACTCTCCATTTAGGAAAGCAGTCTTAACATCCATTTGATGAACGAGAAGACCATGCGAGGCAGCTAGTGAAAGTATAACTCGAATAGTGGTCAGTCGAGCCACAGGTGAGTAAGTATCAAAGAAGTCTTCACCTTCCTTTTGGGTATAACCCTTAGCCACGAGCTGAGCCTTGTACTTTTCAATAGTACCATCAGGCCTAAGCTTCTTCTTGAATACCCATTTGCATCCTATAGGTTTGCACCCATAAGGACGATCAGTTATCTCCCAGGTTTCATTCGTCAAGATGGAATCCATCTCGCTATGAACCGCTTCCTTCCAGTAGTCAGCATCTTCAGATGCATAGGCCTCTGAAATAGAACTGGGAGTGTCATCTATGAGATACACAAGAAAATCATCACCAAAGGATTTTGCAGTCCTCTGTCTCTTGCTCCTAGTAGGAACTTCATTGTTCTCCTCCACGGACCTTTAAAAGTGTTCCATCGAAATGGCAGGTTCGGTTATTGTAACTGGTTTCTGATTCGATGAACTAGGCATCTCCTGATTGGATGAGGTAGCCATATCCTTTATGGGAAAGATATCTTCAAAGAAAGTCGCATCATTCGACTCCATGATCGTACCGACATGCATGTCAGGTACCTCAGATTTTACAACCAAGAATCTATAGCCAATGCTATGAAAAGCATATCCCAGAAAAACACAATCCACAGTCTTTGGTCCAAGCTTCCGCTTCTTTGGAATTGGAACATTGACTTTCGCCAAACCACCCCATGTTCGCAGATAAGAGAGTTTTAACCTTTTCTTCTCCCATTCCTCGAATGGAGTTATCTCTTTGTTCTTTGTGGGGACTCGGTTCTGGACATGACATGTTGTCAATATCCTCCCCCACCATGCCTTGGAAAGACCCGATGTGTCTAACATGGCGTTCAACCAAATCAGTTAGAGTACGGTTTCTTCTTTCGGCCACCCCATTTGACTGAGGTGAATAGGGAGGCGTCCTCATGGATTTACCATGTTCGCACAAAAAAGCATCAAATTCATGGAAAATACTTCTCCACCACGGGTCGGACCTAAGGCCTCTTGATTTTCGATCAAGTTGGTTTTCCACCTCCAGCTTTATAAGATCTTGAAAAAGTTTCAAAGCCTCATCCTTAGATTTCAGAAGATACACACGGCAGTATCTAGTGGAGTCATCAATTAATGTCACAAATTATTTCTTTCCACCTTTTCAAAACACCATTCATTTCACATAGATCTGAATTGTATGAGCTCTAGTGGTCAAGATTTCTCGTTTCCGCAGTCGTGTGTGAGACTTTACGAGGTTTGCTTAGCTTGCACACACACTTGACACTTAGATCCCTTGTGGGGAACGTAGCATAAATTCAAAATTTTCCTACGTGTCACCAAGATCTATCTATGGAGTCATCTAGCAACGAGGGAGGAGTGGATCTACATACCCTTGTAGATTGCGTGCGGAAGCGTTCAAGAGAACGGGGTTGATGGAGTCGTACTCGTCGTGATCCAAATCAACGATGATCCTAGCGCCGAACGGACGGCACCTCCGCATTCAACACACGTACGGAGCAGCGACGTCTCCTCCTTCTTGATCCAGCAAGGGGGAAGGAGAGGTTGATGGAGATCCAGCAGCACGACGGCATGGTGGTGGAAGTAGCGGGATTCCAACAGGGCTTCGCCAAGCGCTGCGGGAGGAGGGAGATGTGTCATGGGAGGGAGAGGGAGGCGCCAGGGCTCAGGTATGGTTGCCCTCCCTTTCCCCACTATATATAGGGCCAAGGGAGGGGGGGGGGGGGGGCGCAGCCTTGGCCCTTCCTCCAAGGAAGGGTGCGGCCAAGGGAGGAGTCCCTCCTCCCCAAGGCACCTCGGAGGTGCCTTCCCCTTTTAGGACTCTTCCTCTCCCTTGATTCTTGGCGCATGGGCCTCTTGGGGCTGGTGCCCTTGGCCCATATAGGCCAAGGCGCACCCCCTACAGCCCATGTGGCCCCCCGGGGTAGGTGGCCCCACCCGGTGGACCCCCGGGACCCTTCCGGTGGTCCCGGTACAATACCTGTGACCTCGAAACTTGTCCCGATGGCCGAAATAGCACTTCATATATATAAATCTTTACCTCCGGACCATTCCGGAACTCCGCGTGACGTCCAGGATCTCATCCGGGACTCCGAACAACTTTCGGGTTACCGCATACTAATATCTCTATAACCCTAGCGTCACCGAACCTTAAGTGTGTAGACCCTACGGGTTCGGGAGACATGCAGACATGACCGAGATGACTCTCTGGTCAATAACCAACAGCGGGATCTGGATACCCATGTTGGCTCCCACATGTTCCATGATGATCACATCGGATGAACCACGATGTCAAGGACTTAATCAATCCCGTATACAATTCCCTTTGTCTAGCGGTACGATACTTGCCCGAGATTCGATCGTCGGTATCCCGATACCTTGTTCAATCTCGTTACCGGCAAGTCTCTTTACTCGTTCCGTAACACATCATCCCGTGATAAACTCCTTGATCACATTGTGCACATTATGATGATGTCCTACCGAGTGGGCCAAGAGATACCTCTCTGTTTACACGGAGTGACAAATCCCAGTCTCGATTCGTGCCAACCCAACAGACACTTTCGGAGATACCCGTAGTGTACCTTTATAGCCACCCAGTTACGTTGTGACGTTTGGCACACCCAAAGCACTCCTACGGTATCCGGGAGTTGTACAATCTCATGGTCTAAGGAAATGATACTTGACATTATAAAAGCTTTAGCATGCGAACTACACGATCTTGTGCTATGCTTAGGATTGGGTCTTGTCCATCACATCATTCTCCTAATGATGTGATCCCATTATCAATGACATCCAATGTCCATGGTCAGGAAACCGTAACCATCTATTGATCAACGAGCTAGTCAACTAGAGGCTTACTAGGGACATGGTGTTGTCTATGTATCCACACATGTATCTGAGTTTCCTATCAATACAATTCTAACATGGATAATAAACGATTATCATGAACAAGGAAATATAATAATAACCAATTTATTATTGCCTCTAGGGCATATTTCCAACAGTCTCCCACTTGCACTAGAGTCAATAATCTAGTTCACATCGCCATGTGATCAACACTCACAGGTCACATCGCCATGTAACCAACATCCAAAGAGTTTACTAGAGTCAATAATCTAGTTCACATTACCGTGTGATTGACACTCGATGAGTTCTGGGTTTGATCATGTTATGCTTGTGAGAGATGTTATAGTCAACGGGTCTGAATCTTTCAGATCCGTATGTACTTCGCAAATCTCTATGTCATCTTGTAGATGCAGCTACTACGCTACATTTGGAGCCATTTCAAATAACTTTTCTACATGGAGCTATTCTAAATTGTTGCTCCATTATACGTATCCGGTATCTCTACTCGGAGCTATCCGGATAGGTGTGAAGCTTGCATCGATGTAACTCTTTACGTCAAACTCTTTATCACCTCCATAACCGAGAAACATATCCTTATTCCTCTAAGGATAATTTAGACCGCTGTGTGGTGATCTACTCCTAGATTACCTTTGTACCCTCTTGCCAGATATGTGGCAAGGCACACATTAGGTGCGGTACTCAGCATGGCATACCGTATAGAGCCTATGACAAAAGCATGGGGGACGACCTTCGTCCTTCCTCTTTCTTCTGCCGTGGTCGAGCTTTAAGTCTTAACTTCATACCTTACAACTCAGGCAAGAACTCCTTCTTTGACTGATCCATCTTGAACACCTTCAAGATCATGTCAAGGTATGTGCTCATTTGAAAGTACCATTAAGCGTTTTGATCTATCCTTATAGATCTTGATGCTCAATGTTCAAGTAGCTTAATCCAGGCTTTCCATTGAAAAACACTTTCCAAATAACCCTATATGCTTTCCAGAAATTCTACGTCATTTCTGATCAACAATATGTCAACAACATATATTTATCAGAAATTCTATAGTGCTCCCACTCACTTCTTTGGAAATACAAGTTTCTCATAAACTTTGTATACACCCAAAACTTTGATCATCTTATCAAAGCATACATTCCAACTCCGAGATGCTTACTCCAGTCCCTAGAAGGATTGCTGGAGCTTTGCATACTTATTAGCATCTTTCAGGATTGACAAAACCTTCCGGTTGTATCACATACAACCTTTCCTCAAGAAAATCATTGAGGAAACAATGTTTTGACATCCTATCTGCAAGATTTCATAAATAATGCAGTAATCACTAATATAATTCCAACAGACTCTTAGCATCGCTACGAGTGAGAAAGTCTCATCGTAGTCAACTCCTTGAACTTGTCGGAAAACATCTTAACGACAAGTCGAGCTTTCTTAATGGTGACATTTACCATCATTGTCCGTCTTCCTTTTAAAATCCATCTGTACTCAATAGCCTCACGACCATCGAGCTGTTCTGTCAAAGTCTACACTTTGTTTCCACACATGGATCCTCTCTCGGATTTTACGGCCTCGAGCCATTTATCGGAATCCAGGCCCACCATCGCTTCTCCATAGCTCGTAGGTTCATTGTTGTCTAGCAACATGACTTCCAAGACAGGATTACGTACCACTCTGAAGTAGTATGCATCCTTGTCATCCCACGAGGTTTGGTAGTGACTTGATCTGAAATTTCATGATCACTATCATAAGCTTCCACTTCAATTGGTGTAGGTGCCACAGGAACAACTCCCTGTGCTCTGCCACACACTAGTTGAAGAGACGGTTCAATAACCTCATCAAGTCTCCACCATCCTCCCACTCAATTCTTTCGAGAGAAACTTTTCCTCGAGAAAGGACCCGATTCTAGAAACAATCCCTTATTGCTTTCGGATCTGAGACAGGAGGTATACCCAACTGTTTTGGGTGTCCTATGAAGATGCATTTATCCGCTTTGGGTTCGAGCTTATCAGCCTAAACTTTTTCACAAAAGCGTCGCAGCCCCAAACTTTTAAGAAATGACAGCTTAGGTTTCTCTAAACCATAGTTCATACGGTGTCATCTCATCGGAATTACGTGGTGCCCTATTTAAAGTGAATGTGGTTGTCTCTAATGCCTAACCCATAAACTATTGTGGTAATTCGATAAGAGACATCATGGTATGCATCATATCCAATAGGGTGCAGTTATGATGTTCGGACACACCATCACACTATGGTGTTCCAGGCTGTATTAGTTGTGAAACAATTTCCATAATGTCTTAATTCTGTGCCAAACTCGTAATTTAGATATTCATCTCTATGATCATATCATAGATATTTTATCCTCTTGTCACGACGATCTTTCAACTTCACCCTGAAATTACTTGAACCTTTCAATAATTCAGACTCGTGATTCACCAAGTAAATATACTCAACATCTACTCAAATCATCTGTGAAGTAAGAACATAACGATATCCACTACATGCCTCAGCACTCATTGGATTGCACACATCAAAATGTATTACTTCCAACAAGTTGCTTTCTAGTTCCATTTTACTAAAAACGAGGCTTTCAGTCATCTTGCCCATGTGGTATGATTTGCATGTCTCAAGTGATTCAAAATCAAGTGAGTCCAAACGGTCCATTTGCATGGAGTTTCTTCATGCATATACACCAATAGACATGGTTCGCATGTCTCAAACTTTTCAAAATGAGTGAGTCCAAAGATCCATCAACATGGAGCCTCTTCATGCGTTTTATACCGATATGACTTAAGTGTCAGTGCCACAAGTAGGTGGTACTATCATTACTATCTTATATCTTTTGGCATGAACATGTGTATCACTACGATCGAGATTCATTTTAGGCATAAGACCATTGAAGGTATTATTCAAATAAACAGAGTAACCGTTATTCTCCTTAAATGAATAACCGTATTGCGATAGACATAATCCAATCATGTCTATGCTCAACGCAAACACCAAATAACAATTATTTAGGTTTTAATACCAATCTCGATGGTAGAGGGAGCGTGCGATGCTTGATCATATCAACTTTGGAAACACTTCCAACACATATCGTCAGCTCACCTTTAGCCAGTCTCCGTTTATTCCGTAGCTTTTATTTTGAGTTACTAACACTTAGCAACCGAACCGGTATCTAATACCCTGGTGCTACTAGGAGTACTAGTAAAGTACACATTAACACAATGTATATCCAATATACTTCTATCGACTTTGCCAGCCTTCTCATCTACCAAGTATCTAGGGTAATTCTGCTCCAGTGGCTGTTCCCCTTATTACATAAGCACTTAGTCTCGGGTTTGGGTTCAACTTTGGGTTTCTTCACTAGAGCAGCAGCTAAATTGCCGTTTCATGAAGTATCCCTTCTTGCCCTTGCCCTTCTTGAAACTAGTGGTTTCACCAACCATCAACAATTGATGCTCCTTCTTGATTTCTACTTTTGCGGTGTCAAACATCGCGAATATCTCAAGGATCATCATATATGTCCCCGATACATTATAGTTCATCACGAAGCTCTAGCAGCTGGGTGGTAATGACTTCGGAAAAACATCACTATCTCATCTGGAAGATCAACTCCCACTCGATTCAAATGATTGTTGTACTCAGACAATCTGAGCACAAGCTCACCAATTGAGCTTTTCTCCTTAGTTTGTAGGCTAAGAAAATCGTCGGAGGTCTTATACCTCTTGACGTGGGCACGAGCCTGAAATCCCAATTTCAGCCCTCGAAACATCTCATATGTTTCGCGACGTTTCAAAACCGTCTTCGGTGCCTCAATTCTAAACCGTTTAACTGAACTATCACGTAGTTATCAAAATGTGTATGTCAGATGTTCACAACATCCATAGACAACGTTCGAGGTTCAGCACACTGAGCGGTGCATTAAGGACATAAGCCTTCTATGAAGCAATGAGGACAATCCTCAGTTTACGGACCTAGTCCGCATAATTGCTACTATCAACTTTCAACTAAATTTTCTCTAGGAACATATCTAAACAGTAGAATAGAAACGTGAGCCACGACATAATTTGCGAAGACCTTTTGACTATGTTCAGGATAATTAAGTTCATCTTATGAACTCCCACTTAGATAGACATCCCTCTAGTCATCTAAGTGATTACATGATCCGAGTCAACTAGGCCGTGTCCGATCATCACGTGAGACGGACTAGTCAACATCGGTGAACATCTTCATGTTGATCGTATCTACCATACGACTCATGCTCGACCTTTCGGTCTTCTGTGTTCCGAGGCCATGTCTGTACACATGCTAGGCTCGTCAAGTCAACCTAAGTGTTTTGCGTGTGTAAATCTGTCTTACACCCGTTGTATGTGAACGTAAGAATCTATCACACCCGATCATCACGTGGTGCTTCGAAACGACGAACTTTCGCAACGGTGCATAGTTAGGGGGAACACCTTCTTGAAATTTTAATGAGGGATCATCTTATTTACTACCGTCGTTCTAAGTAAACAAGATGCAAAAACATGATAAACATCACATGCAATCAAATAGTGACATGATATGGCCATCATCACTTTGCTCCTCTTGATCTCCATCTTCGGGGCTCCATGATCATCATCGTCACCGGCATGACACCATGATCTCCATCATCATGATCTCTATCATCGTGTCTTCATGAAGTTGTCTCGTCAACTATTACTTCTACTACTACAGCTAACGGTTAGCAATAAAGTAAAGTAATTACATGACGTTTATGTTGACACACAGGTCATAAATAAATTAAGACAACTCCTATGGCTCCTGCCGGTTGTCATACTCATCGACATGCAAGTCGTGATTCCTATTACAAGAACATGATCAATCTCATACATCACATATATCATTCATCACATCCTTTGGCCATATCACATCACATAGCATACCCTGCAAAAACAAGTTAGACGTCCTCTAATTGTTGTTTACATGTTTTACGTGGCTGCTATGGGTTTCTAGCAAGAACGTTTCTTACCTACGCAAAAACCACAACGTGATATGCCAATTGCTATTTACCCTTCATAAGGACCCTTTTCATCGAATCCGATCCGACTAAAGCAGGAGAGACAGACACCCGCTAGCCACCTTATGCAACTAGTGCATGTCAGTCGGTGGAACCAGTCTCACGTAAGAGTACGTGTAAGGTCGGTTCGGGCCGCTTCATCCCACGATGCCGCTGAATCAGGATAAGACTAGTAACGGCAAGCATATTGAACAAAATCAATGCCGAAAACTACTTTGTGTTCTACTCGTGCATAGAAACTACGCATAGACCTAGCTCATGATGCCACTGTTGGGGAACGTAGCATAAATTCAAAATTTTCCTACGTGTCACCAAGATCTATCTATGGAGTCATCTAGCAACGAGGGAGGAGTGGATCTACATACCCTTGTAGATCGCGCGCGGAAGCGTTCAAGAGAACGGGGTTGATGGAGTCGTACTCGTCGTGATCCAAATCACCGATGATCCTAGCGCCGAACGGACGGCACCTCCGTGTTCAACACACGTACGGAGCAGCGACGTCTCCTCCTTCTTGATCCAGCAAGGGGGAAGGAGAGGTTGATGGAGATCCAGCAGCACGACGGCGTGGTGGTGAAAGTAGCGGGATTCCAACAGGGCTTCGCCAAGCGCTGCGGGAGGAGGGAGATGTGTCATGGGAGGGAGAGGGAGGCGCCAGGGCTCAGGTATGGTTGCCCTCCCTTTCCCCACTATATATAGGGCCAAGGGAGAGAGGGGGGGCGCAGCCTTGGCCCTTCCTCCAAGGAAGGGTGCGGCCAAGGGAGGAGTCCCTCCTCCCAAGGCACCTCGGAGGTGCCTTCCCCTTTTAGGACTCTTCCTCTCCCTTGATTAGTGGCGCATGGGCCTCTTGGGGCTGTTGCCCTTGGCCCATATAGGCCAAGGCGCACCCCCTACAGCCCATGTGCCCCCCCGGGGTAGGTGGCCCCACCCGGTGGACCCCCGGGACCCTTCCGGTGGTCCCGGTACAATACCGGTGACCTCGAAACTTGTCCCGATGGCCGAAATAGCACTTCATATATATAAATCTTTACCTCCGGACCATTCAGGAACTCCTCGTGACGTCCAGGATCTCATCCGGGACTCCGAACAACTTTCGGGTTACCGCATACTAATATCTCTATAACCCTAGCGTCACCGAACCTTAAGTGTGTAGACCCTACGGGTTCGGGAGACATGCAGACATGACCGAGATGACTCTCCGGTCAATAACCAACAGCGGGATCTGGATACCCATGTTGGCTCCCACATGTTCCACGATGATCTCATCGGATGAACCACGATGTCAAGGACTTAATCAATCCCGTATACAATTCCCTTCGTCTAGCGGTGCGATACTTGCCCGAGATTCGATCGTCGGTATCCCGATACCTTGTTCAATCTCGTTACCGGCAAGTCTCTTTACTCGTTCTGTAACACATCATCCCGTGATAAACTCCTTGATCACATTGTGCACATTATGATGATGTCCTACCGAGTGGGCCAAGAGATACCTCTCCATCACACGGAGTGACAAATCCCAGTCTCGATTCGTGCCAACCCAACAGACACTTTCGGAGATACCTGTAGTGCACCTTTATAGTCACCCAGTTATGTTGTGACGTTTGGTACACCCAAAGCACTCCTACGGTATCCGGGAGTTGCACAATCTCATGGTCTAAGGAAATGATACTTGACATTAGAAAAGCTTTAGCATGCGAACTACACGATCTTGTGCTATGCTTAGGATTGGGTCTTGTCCATCACATCATTCTCCTAATGATGTGATCCCGTTATCAATGACATCCAATGTCCATGGTCAGGAAACCATAACCATCTATTGATCAACGAGCTAGTCAACTAGAGGCTTACTAGGGACATGGTGTTGTCTATGTATCCACACATGTATCTGAGTTTCCTATCAATACAATTCTAACATGGATAATAAACGATTATCATGAACAAGGAAATATAATAATAACCAATTTATTATTGCCTCTAGGGCATATTTCTAACACCTTGACGGTGGTGAAACTAGGGATTAAGTTCAACTTCGCTAGTCGCGACATGCAACCAAAGTTAACATGACAAAGACGTGAATGCCACACATTGGATTCACTATTGTTGCAAATATGATTAACAACTTTATTGCGAATGTCTGATAAGGATAAACGAAACAGGCTCCTGACTCATAGCCTTTACCAACAAAGGTTCCATACTTGGATATTACAAATTTATTCGACTCAAAGACAAGCTTGTAGCCATCTCTACATAGAAGAGATCCGCTAACAAGATTTTTATTGACGGAGGGGACATAATGCACGTTCTTCAGCCGCACGATCTTCCCCGAAGTAAACTTCAGATCGACCGTGCCAACACCACGAACAGAAGCACTTGAACCGTTGCCCATCAGTATGGTTGAAGTCCCTGCGGTCTGATAAGACGAAAACATGGAAATATCACCGCATACATGCACATTAGCACCCGTGTCAATCAACCAGTCAGGAGAATGACATACTGAAAGAATAGTGGGAAATATACCATACCCAGCCTCCTTCATGTCAGTGTCTCCAATGACAACATTAGCGGTCTTGCCGCCTTTCCCGGGATTACGCTTGTCATAGCGATTAGGGCAACTAGGAGCCCAATGATCAGGATCCCCACACACATGACAAGCACCTTTATTCTTGCCATTCTTTTTCTTGAAGTGCGTGTGTTGCACAGCCTTGTTCTTCCCATCAAACTTTGCTTTACCATCAAACTTGCCCTTGTTCTTGAACTTGTGGGGCTGGAAGTTCTGCTTCTGTACCACATTGGCACTAGATCCTCCCTCAATACCTCGAGCACGTGTGTCCTTTGCTCTCGCCTTTTCTTCCATATCAAGAGTGCCAATGAGATCCGGAACGGAAAACTCCTGCCTCTTATGCTTCAGTAAGGTAGAAAAGTTCCTCCACGAAGGAGGAAGCTTAGTGATGATACCTCCGGCAACAAACTTGTCCGGTAGCATACAACTGAAGTGCTCAAGTTCTCTAGCAAATGACTGTATCTCATGAGCTTGCTCAACCACGGAGCGCTCTTCAGTCATCATGTAATCATAGAATTGCTCCATGATGTACAGCTCAGTGCCAGCATCCGAGACCCCAAACTTGGCCTCGAGTGTATCCCACATATCTTTTCCATTATCAATTGACGCATAAGCATCAACTATGTTCTCACCAAGAACACTCAAGAGAGCAGCCTTAAACAGAGTATTCATTTTCTGAAAGGCTTGTGCCTGTTGAGCATCAAGCTCCCCTTCAGGTTTGCCAAGAGTGGCGTCATAGCAACTCATGGTTTGAAACCATAAGACTGCTCTCACGCGCCACCTCTTATAGTGGATACCCTCAAACATAGGAGGTCTCATGGAAGCAGCAAAAGCACTTGGGGTAAATTGCCTATAATAAGGGTTTTGGATTGTTGGAAATATGAGCAATTTACCAAATGATTTTATTAACAGAAATACTAGATAAAGCATGACTAATATAGTAGAGATAAAACAAGTCATGTGTTCTGACAGAGAGAAGGTAAACAGCAACTTCACATATGAACTGTAACTAAACACATCTATAGCAGACAGTATAGCAAGTTGCATATATGAAGTAGAACCTAACACATGTAGGGCAGAAACTAGAGCAAAGAACTGTGGCAAGACGTCTAACAGAAAGAGCATAAATACGTACGGGACAGCAGCAGCAGAAGCACTGGACTTGGGGTCGACGTCCTCTCCAGCCATGTCGTCGATGAGGTCGTCGACGTCGGGGAAGAAGTCGTCGTCGGGGAAGTAGGCGTCAGAGTCCGTGATGAGGAAGTCAGTAGTCGCGCGAAGCGCTCCCCAAAAACCTTATCACCCTTCTCCCGTACAGGATTCAAAGAGGTGCGGTTTCGAAGGCCTACTGTCCCGACTCGCGGTGCACGCCGCAAGCCGGGATGAGGAAGACAGCGGTAGCTCAGAGAATGGAACCGGTGGCGAGAGGAAGGAGAAGTTCTGGTGCGTCTCTCTGGGAGGAGCGACCTCCCTTTTATAGGCGCAAGAGAAGGAGGCGAGAGGGCAGCGACGGGAGGCGAAACGAAGAGACGGAGGCGAAGCGAACAGCCAGCAGCCGAAGGGCTGCACCGTTCGCATTCAAACTCCATTTTCGCAAAAATCTTTTCAGCTTCCGTGTGACCTTTCGTATACCCGTAGCGCGTGGCAAAAATTTAGATATCGGCTCGGCTCATTCCCGCAACACGCAACCCGCGGCGGGCGGCGGAGGAGGAGCGCGCGTGGATATCCCTCTTGTTCTCATGCTCGTACAAGTGGGGAAAGAACCTCCCTTATAAAGAGGTCCAACTCCCTCTAAACTAGCAATGTGGGACTAAACTTTTGTTCCACCTCTTGCCTTACACAAATGGGCTGCGTGGGCATTTTGGATTTATTAGGAATTTCTGAAACTGGTATTGGGCTAGGCCCAAAATAGACAAAATTCCAGCATCTGTCTCCGGCGAGCGGCGCCAGGCTCCGGCCTCGTCCTTCATGCTGCAGCACCATGCCTCCTCTCCTGCGTTTGACATCAAGGTGGATGGAAAGGAGTGGGAACGAACGTGTGGACGCGAAGAAGATAAGGCTGGGGCAGTTGCAAGCGACACCTGAGACTGGACACGTGTTGTGCGTTTCAGACGGTTTACACGGCGTGGAAAATCAGTCGGCTTAATTTAAACATTTTCCATATAAGTTGGGCGTGACATTTGGCGCGGCAAATGTCAAGAGCAGAGCAGATAGGCGCGCGTCGTTCGTTCGTTCGTACGTACACATGCAGGCCACTACACTACATCTGCGATGCTGCTGGGATTATACTAGTGGCTGAATCAATCAGGCAGTCAGTGGGTCTGTCAGGTATCTTACTATGATTTGGACCAGGCGTTTTAGTTGCATGCATGTCAACTGTGATGTGTATGTATGGTGGATCCATATCCAATGCATCGCCCAACAACCAATGGACCAGCACAGCAATATGGTGCTCCCTTCATTCCACATTGTAGTACTTTCTTTATACCCGTGCTTTAACTTTGACCGTAAATTTAACTACCAAGACCGATTACGGCAAGAGCAAAAATTATATCAATGAATTCGTATTCGAAAAAAGTTTTTAATTATGTAATTTTTTTTCCGCCGCTGTCGGTCTCGTACGTTAAATTTATGGTCAAAGTTCGACCTCAGAAAACGCGGACGCACTATAATTTGGAATTGAGAGAGTACTGTGTTCGGCGGAAGCTGGATCGATGATACGCCAATGTGGTGCCGGTGTTTCATGCGAGTTTCATCTCCTGCTAGTGCTAGGAACGCAAGGATTAACTGCTTCATGGAGCGAATCATCGTGTCAGCCGTCGGTCTGAAACTGAAGAAGCTCATGGACGACGAGGGATGCATTCGCACGTCGTAGTCTGTACTGATGTTCAAAAAAAAATCTTCAATTTTTCTGATCAAATTGGGGGTTTTTGTCTGTCATCCATTTTCATACCTTTTTGCGTTGTATTCGCATTCCGTTTTGCCTAAAAAATAAATTGTGTTATATATGGGACTCCACACCGAACATACCACTCCGCCTAGATAACTTGCCGTTGAATAAGAAAAGAAAGATCAAAATCACTAGTTGAGGATTACTCATTACAAAGATCACTTCCTCCTTCTCATGTAGGTTGCGTTGTATACGTGAAAAGATCGCATTCCGTTTTGCCTAAAAAATAAATTGTGTTATATATGGGACTCCACACCGAACATACCACTCCGCCTAGATAACTTGCCGTTGAATAAGGAAAGAAAGATCGAAATCACTAGTTGAGTATTACTCATATAAAGATCACTTCCACCCACTTGTCGCAACATGTGAGTTTTCTCTTTTTTTTAGATCCGTTTATTTAAAATGTTTTATCTCTTAAATCATGCGTCAAAATCTCGAACCGTTTTTACTGTTGGATTCCTCGCGTCGAGATCTTCCAAACTAGATCCCATGTTGATAGGTTTAACGAAATTTTTCTCATGAAAAAAACCTGATGAAAAAATCGAACTGAGAGCACGGATTTTCTCCCTTTCCGAAAGAGACGCACCCATGCATATTGAGAAATCACAACCGTGCTTTGCAGAAGCAAAACCGTGCCTCTTGCGGAAGGAAAAAAAACAAAAAAAGGCGTTTTTTTCATTTCCGAGAGGCACGTCGCAAAAGCACAACTGTGCCTCTCGCTTAAGAAAAAATATAGAAAACATATTTTTTTCGTTTTCGAGAGGCATGGCCGTGACTCTCTCGAAAGCACAACCGTGCCTCTTGCGGAAGCAAAACCATACCTCACGCTTAAGGAAAAAAAACTAAAAACACATTTTTTTCGTTCCGAGAGGTACGGCCGTGACTATCGCGAAAGCACAACCGTGCCTCTCGTGGATGAAAAAAAACAAAAAACACGTTTTTTTTCGTTTCCGAGAGGCACAGCCGTGCCTCTCGCGGGAGGAAAATAAATAGAAAACACGTTTTTTTGTTTCCCAGTGGCACGATCGTGACTCAGCTGAAAGCACAACCATGCCTCTCATGGTAAAAAAAACAGAAAACATGTTTTTTTTTATTTCCGAGAGGCCCAGCCGTGCCTCTCGCGAAAGCACGCCCATACCTCTCAAAGAAGGAAAAAACCAGAAAACACGTTTTTTTCGTTTTCGAGAGGCACGACCATGGCTCTCACGAAAGCACAACTATGCCTCTAGCGGAAGAAAAAAAACAGAAAACGTGGTTTTTTCCATTTTCGAGAGGCACAGCCGTGCCTCTCGCGGAAGAAAACACCAAAAAATGTGTTTTCTTTTTCCGTTTCCGAGAGGCACGGCCGTGACTCTGGCAAAATCAAAATCTTGCCTCTTGCGGAAGCAGAAATGTGACTCTCGTGAAAGAAAGAAAAAAGAAAACGCGTTTTTCGCGTAAAAAAATTCGATTTTTTTAACCAAAAGCTAAGGTAGACCTGTGGAAACCGAAACGTCGAAAACAACCGGAAAAATTGTTTTAAAAGCCCAAAACGCGTGCAAAAAAATAGAAAAAAAAACAAAATTCAGAGATTGCGTCTAGATCACGACACGTGGCGGCCGACTAAGAGCGCATCAAGTGGCGCTGATCATTGTGAGGCTCCCGAAGGAGCTCTCCTCAACTAGTTGCTCCCAAGAAAGATACCTTTTTATATTTCTTTCCCGAAGGTTGGGCCAGGCGGACATGTTAGCTAGATCATCTGTTCATTGGGCCGAGTTGGGCCTGATCTACACCTTTTCTCCTTTAATATTAGGTAGACATGCGGGTCCCTAGGAAAACAAATGAATGGAAATCCTGCAAATGAAAGAAATAAAGAACAAAATAGAAAGGAAGGGCGACGCTAATTTGGCCCCTGAAAAGGAGGCTAATTGCATGAGAAATTATAAGAAGAAAAGAGAAAGAAAATAGAGGCCAATTATGTACAAGAAAAGAGATGCTAATTGCAACGGAAATAAAAAGAAGAAATGAGAAAGAAAGGAAAGAGAAGCTAACTGCACGAGAAATAAGGAAAGGAAATAGAGGCTAATTAAATGAAGGGAAGAGTGGCTGATACGTCTCCAATGTATCTATAATTTTTGATTGTTTCATGATATTATATTATCCATCTTGAATGTTTTATATGCATTTATATACTATTTTATATGATTTTTGAGACTAACCTATTAACCTAGAGCCTAGTGTCAGTTTGTGTTTTTTCCTTATTTTTGAGTTTTACGGAAAAGGAATATCAAATGGAGTCCAAATGAGCTGAAAATTTACGATGATTTTTTATGGACTACAAGAATGTGATGCCCGGATAATTAAGCTACAGTGATCCCACGCTAATGATGCCACATCACCTCGGTTACTGTTGATAAACTTGCGTCAGTTCAAAACCCAGTTCAAATTTCAAATTTAAAATAAAGGCAAACAATAAAAGTTTTCTAATATAAAAACTAAATGTTCGAGTGGAGCCAAATAATTCATAGGTAATTATAGTGGAGAAACCATACTTTTATAAAATTGTTTAAAGGCTCTAAGGTAATTAAAACGCAGCTATGACAATTAATTAAATGCCCTTTAAAACTAATAATAATGTAAACTATTTTAATTAGGTGTCAAACTTATTGGGGTAGTAGAATAGATTATAGCATTAATTTAGGAGTTGTATTTATATTTTCTAAAACAACAATTAAGAGAATAAAGTAGAAAAGAAAAATAAAGAAAAGAAAGAAATAATAAGACAAAACAGTAAACAAAAAAAAGATTGAAAGAGCCCCCCCGGGGCCAAACGGCCCAGCTGGCCTCCGCCGCCCGAACGGGCCGGCCCAACCGGCCACCCCCACTCCCCATAACCTCCCACTCCACCCGTCAAACCCTAGCCCACTCCCCACTTCCTCCACGATGCTCCCCCCCTCGCTCTGGATCTGGATCGGGAGGAGCCTGATCCCCTTCGCCCTCGCTCGATGGCCGACGCCGCCTAGACCTCGCCGGAGGCCACGTCGCCAGACTCCCCCTCCGGCCAGCATCCTCTACGCCGCCTCGTCCTCGTCATCCATCCCAAGCCCCGTTGCCTAGACCCCACCATCCCGCGGTGAGCTCCTGTGCCGGGCGCAGCATCCCTCTGTCCCGTGTCCGCCACGCCCGACCCCCTGGTCACCGCACCTCGCGGCCGGCCTCGCCGCGGCCGCGCCCCCCCCCTCGCTGGTCATGGCCCGGGTCCGTCCCGCTCGGCCTCCGCCTCCCTTGCACGCGCCCGGCTACCACTTCGACCGCGCCCAAGAACATCGTCGCCGTGCCCGCTGTCCCGCACCTACGCGACCCACGCTCGCCTGCGGCCCCGACGGCCCCTACTGCAGCTCTCTGCATCCCATGCCTCTGCTCTGCACACCGCTCGCCCGCGCGTGCGCGGCCTCGCCTCACCGGCGATGCAGCCTCGCCGGCCCGCACCCTCTGACCACCAGTCGCATCGGCCCCCTTCCTCTCCCACTGGCCGCGTCGGGCGCCGGAGCCCACGCGCCCGCTCCGGCCCCATTCCGGCCTTGCCTCGTTACCGGGCAGGGCTGCGGCTTCGCCCGCACCCGCCTGCCCGTTAAGGCCCCTGTGCCTATGACCAGTGGGCCCGGCCCCAGAATGTTTAAAGAAAAAAAGAAGGAATTTAAAAAATTAATTAATTAATTAATTAATTAATTAAGGATTTAATTATGTTAATTAATCATATTTAGATTAATCTAATCAGTAATTAACCTAATAAATTAAATAAACTAATTAAAACCTGATTAGTTAGTCTCAGACTATGACAAGTGGGTCCCACTGGACCCACCGGTCAGGTTTGACTCTGGTCAGCGGACCGTTGACCGCTGACGTCACCCTTACGTCATGCTGACGTCACCAAACACTGTTTTGGATAATGTTGAACTAAATTAATTAAATAAATTCTAAAATTGATTTAAACCTTTTAAAAATCATATAAAATAAACCGTAACTCAGATGAAAATACTTTCTACATGAAAGTTGCTTAGAACGACATGACGAATCCGGATAGGTAGCCCGTTCGTCCGCTACACATCCCTAGCATAGCAAACACGCAACTTTCCCCCTCCGGTTCATCTGTCCGAAAACGCGAAACACTGGGAATACTTTCCCGGATGTTTCCCTCCTTCGCCGGCATCACCTATCCCTGCGTTAGATCACCTCTAGCACCACGTTTGTCATATTATGATTTGATTGCTCTGTTATTTATTGTGTTCCCCCTCCGTTACTTCTTTCCGGTAGACTACGAGGCCGACGCCGCTGATGCCCCGGTCGACTACGGTGTTGACGACCCCTCATTCCTGTCTGAGCAACCAGGCAAGCCCCCCCCCTTGATCACCAGATATCGCCTACTCTCTTCTATACTGCTTGCATTAGAGTAGTGTAGCATGATATTGCTTTCCGTTATTCCTATCCTGATGCATAGCCTGTCCTTGTTACTACTGTTGTTACCTTTACCTGCAATCCTACATGCCTAGTATAGGATGCTAGTGTTCCATCAGTGGCCCTACACTCTTGTCCGTCTGCCATGCTATACTACTGGGCCGTGATCACTTCGGGAGGTGATCACGGGCATATGCTATATACTTTACACTGTTACATTACCTGTGGTACTGTTCGGAGATGGGGGTTGAAGGGGCAAGTGGTTCCACCCAGGTAGTGGTGGGCCTGGGTTCCCGACGGCCCCCGACTGTTACCTTGTGGCGGAGCGACAGGGTAGGTTGAGACCACCTAGGAGAGAGGTGACCTGGCCCTGGTCGGCGTTCGCGGACACTTACACGCTTAACGAGATCTGGGTATTTGATCTGAGTCTGGCCATTTGGTCTATACGCACTAACCATCTACGCGGGAGTAGTTGTGGGTATCCCGGCGTCGTGGTATCAGCCGAAGCCTTCGTGATGTCAGCGACTGAGTGGCGCGCGCCGGATTGGACCGTAAGCCTGCTCTTGTATTAAGGGGGCTAGTTCTGCTTCCGGCCGCGTTCGCAACGTGCAGGTGTGCTATGGGCGATGGGCCCAGACCCCTGTGCGCTTAGGTTTAGACCGGCGTGCTGACCTCTCTGTTGTGCCTAGGTGGGGCTGCGACGTGTTGATCTTCCACGGCCGGGCATGACCCAGGAAAGTGTGTCCGACCAAATGGGATCAAGCGTGTTGGGGTATGTGGTGCACCCCTGCAGGGAAGTTTATCTATTCGAATAACCGTGATCTTCGATAACAGGACAACTTGGAGTTGTACCTTGACCTTATGACAACTAGAACCGGATACTTAATAAAACACACCCTTCCAAGTGCCAGATACAACCGGTGATCGCTCTCTCACAGGGCGACGAGGGGAGGATCATCGGTTAGGATTATGCTATGCGATGCTACTTGGAGGACTTCAGTCTAATCTCTTCTACATGCTGCAAGACGGAGGCTGCCAGAAGCGTAGTCTTCGAAAGGACTAGCTATCCCCCCCTTATTCCGGCTTTCTACAGTTCAGTCCACATTTGATACCCTTATTCCATTTGATACCAATGCATACATATGTAGTATAGCTCCTTGCTTGCGAGTACTTTGGATGAGTACTCACGGTTGCTTTCTCCCTCTTTTCCCCCTATCCCTTCTACTTGGTTGTCGCAACCAGATGTTGGAGCCCAGGAGCCAGACGCCACCGTCGACGACGACTCCTACTACACCGGAGGTGCCTACTACTATGTGCTGCCCGCTGACGACGACCGGGAGTAGTTTAGGAGGATCCCAGGCAGGAGGCCTGCGCCTCTTTTGATCTGTATCCCAGTTTGTGCTAGCCTTCTTAAGGCAAACTTGTTTAACTTATGTCTGTACTCAGATATTGTTGCTTCCGCTGACTCGTCTATGATCGAGCTCTTGTATTCGAACCCTCGAGGCCCCTGGCTTGTAATATGATGCTTGTATGAATTTTTTTATTTGTAGAGTTGTGTTGTGATATCTTCCCGTGAGTCCCTGATCTTGATCGTACACGTTTGCGTGTATGATTAGTATACGATTAAATCGGGGTGTCACAAAGAAGCCCCCGAAGCAAAAGAGTTTGGCTAGGAGAGTCTCGAGCAAACCAGAAGGGTGGAGGGCTCGCCCTATCCCCCCCCGGGTGGGTCCTCCACCCTTGTCGTTGACTCGTGGACCCCCCTGACGTGAAACCGATGTAAAAAATTCCTATAAATACAGAAACCCTCGAAAAGAAACCTAGATCGGGAGTTTCGCCGCCGCAAGCCTCTGTAGCCATGAAAAACCAATCGGGAGCCCGTTCTGGCACCCTGCCGGAGGGGGAAACCATCATCGGTGGCCATCTTCATCATTCCGGCGCTCTCCATGACGAGGAGGGAGTAGTTCATCCTCGGAGTTGAGGGTATGTACCAGTAGCTATGTGTTTGATCTCTCTCTCTCTCTCTCTCTCGTGTTCTTGATTTGACACGATTTTGATGTACCACGAGCTTTGATTATAGTTGAATCATATGGTGTTTCTCCCCCACTACCTTCTTGTAATGGATGAATTTTTCCTTTAAAGTTATCATGTCGGATTGAGTCTTTAAAGATTTGAGAATACTTTATGTATGTCTTGCATGTGTTTATCTGTGGCGACAATTGGATATTCACGTGATCTACTTGATGTATGTTTTGGTGATCAACTTACGGGTTCTGTGACCTTGTGAACTTATGCATAGGGGTTGGTACACATTTTTGTCTTGACTCTTCGGTAGAAACTTTGGGGCACTATTTATAGTTCTTTGTGTTGGTTTGAATAGATGAATCTAAAATTGTGTGATGCATATCGTATAATCAAACCCGCGGATACTTGTGGTGGCATTGGAGTATTGATGTCTGTTAGATCTATGTCGGTATTTCTTCAAAGAGGAAGGAATGATGTATCACAGCAACGGTAGGTATTTTCCTCAGTGATGAGACCAAGATTATTGAACCAGTAGGAGAATCAAGCAACACTACATAAACAGCATCTGCACACAAATAACAAGATGGGGAGGGGAGGACATTTTTCTTCTTTGAAAAACCCGACATTGTCAATGCAAAGGCCCGAGACAGAAGGGTTTTGCGTTTTCACACAAAAAAGGTTTTTACTCTCAGGCAACATCATCGGTGAAAAGTTTGAACAGCTAGCTAACAAAGTAACAAGATGGAAGAACGCTCATGTACAGGAGGCTGCCGCCGACCAGTAGTTCCGCTCACAAAACGAAACTGTTCTCACCTCCAAGATTTCGTTCCTCCACGCAAACTGCTCCTGCAAAGGCAGTTGTACATACATGCTCCACATGCTCGGACGCTCTAGTGCGTGGTGTAGCTTTGCAAGGTTTCTACCGTCGACGTGCCTAGCTTTCAGAGAGTCAAACCAAGCAACATCCAACGCAACATGAGTGAAAGATGGCCCATGTTGCCTTTGCCGCTTCCAAAAAATTTAGAAATTCGCCCAAGGTGGTACGTACCCCATGCATGTGGAATGCCCACATGCATGGGTCCAGGGCAGGGCAGGGCATGTCGTGTCGCTCCTCTCTTTCCGTTACCTTCCTGCCCAGGTCCGTCGGGGTGGCATTGGCTCTGTTTGGATCCATGTCTTAGAGTTAGTTTGGGTTTGTTTAGACTCAACTAACCCAAAAGTATCTAAACGGGAGGATTAGTTTGCGTTAGATGCATCTAACCCATTCAAAAAAACTAACCCACCCAAGAGGTGTTTATTTAGGTTAGTTCTTCTCGGGACCACTAAAAAACACATTTTTCTCTTGCTCTTCCCGTAGCAGATCCCTCTTCACTTCCTTGAAGCTTCTCGTCCTCTCCCTCCCTTCCTCTCACACCTTCCATGAAGGCGTCTCGCCGTATCCGTGCTCCATCTAACCCTGCCATCCAAACACCTCTTTGATTAAAGTTAGTTCAGGGTTAGATCAGAATTAGAATCTAACTCTAACCTCTAACTGAGTTACTCTAACTGAGTTAGAGTATCCAAACAGGCCCATTGTCTCTTGCCTTTATTTCTTGCCGCTCTTTCTGTCACTGCCATGTGATTGGCGGGCGCATACGACGACATGGCTGGCCTGGCCTGGCTAGCTTCCCGCCGAGAGCGGGCCGCGTGCATGCCATGCGCGACAGGCCGTGTGCGCGCCACAATGCGGCCGCGTACGTCTGGCATGCTCACCGCGTACTTGCGTGACAAGAGAGACGCACAGATGTAGATCGCCCATCGCGTGTTTGTCAACTAGTCGTACGTACGGAGTACTACACATGGGTGATGGGTGGATGCATGTTTTTGAAACCTACTCGTCCTAAGGATCCGCACCTAGAGCACGATTTGTTCAGGCAAGGTTATCACTGGCTAGTTTTATTTACCAGTTACTATTACCGCTAACTTTTACTAGTTCTGGCGTCGGTGTGGTGCGGCTACGCGTGAGAGATGATGGATATGTGTCGCGACTCGTTCAACACGTACGTACGATTCATGCAGCTGCCTGGCTCCCTCCCGAGTTATTTCGACGGAGATTCCGGTCTTCGGTCGCCGGAGTGAGCAGTCGTCACGTCGTATTTCTTGAAGCTCGATGCCTCGATCGGCACACGTACGCGCTATTCGAAAGCGTGTGTGACGAACGACAGCGACCAGCAACTACCGTCCAGACCGTTTTTGCTGCCTAGCTATAGTAGCTAGCTTTCCATCTTAATCTTCCTTCCACAATCCACAGTGCCAACATGGCAAAAATAACAATTCCGGCAAACTACCTATTCATCCTCTCATGCCGAAGCAAATAGTGCAGCTATTACTCCCCCCGTTTTTATTTAATTCGCATATTAGATTTGGTCAAAGTAAAGCTTTATAAACTTTAACCAAGTTTATATACAAAAATATTACGAGAAATCTAACGTCGACGGGTCATTTGTAACAGGCACGAATGACTGGATCGCTCCCGATTCTTCGTTTTTCTTCCGCAAAACTGCCATCGTGGGCGAGAAAAAAAATTGCTGCAGCCTGAAATCGAACTAACACTAGTAAAAAACAGGGCTTTGGTCCAGGCCGGGTCAGCCCATTAGTCCCGGTTCAGTCTAGAACCGGGACCAATGTGGGCATTGGTCCCGGTTCGTGAGCCCAGGGGGCCGGCCGGGCCACGTGGGCCATTGGTCCCGGTTCATCTGGACCTTTTGGTCCCGGTTGGTGGGATGAACCGGGACCAATGGGCCTCGCTCCTGGCCCACCATCATTGGTCCCGGTTGGTGGCTTGAACCGGGACCAAAGGCTCCCCTTTAGTCCCGGCTCATGTCACGAACCGGGACCAATGAGGTGCCTATATATACCCCCTCGCGCAAGAGCAGCGCACAGTGCTCTGTTTTTTCTGGCCGAGGGGGAGAGGGCTTTGTGGTGCTCTAGCTCACCTCCTATGCACATGAGGTGTTCGATGGAATGCCCGAGCCACACTACTTAAGCTTTCTCCTCTCGAAGCTCGACCTCCAAGCTCCATTTTCCTCGAGATTTGTCTAGATTTAGCGGTCCGTCACGCCCCGTCCCCGTCTTCATCGCCGTCGATCACCCGCGCCGATCTCATCATCGACACCACCGTGGTGAGCCTCTTGTTCTTATCTTCTTTCTGAAAGGAAAAATATTCTTACTTGTATGTTTAGATAGATACTTGTATCATTTTTTTACATTTATTATTGCATCTTATATAGTGCGATGGTTTTGGTATCCGCCCCCGTCAGCCCTCGTCCTGTCTATGATTCGGATGTGGTATGTATATTATCTTTATAACTATTGGTTCATTTTTTGTTTATGAAAATTATGCCGACCAACGTGACATAGATTTTATTTATCTAGGATGTATGTGAATCGGAAATGCCAACCGACCCTATTGTTGAGAGGTTAAATTTAGTTGAAGAAGAAAACAATTTGTTGAAGGAAAAAATAAAAAAAATTGAGGAGGAGAAGATGATATTGGAGTTGCATGTTGCGGATGTCGTCGATGATCATAAGATCAAGATGGATGCAATGCGCTTGAAGATTAGAAAGATTAGAAAATATGCCATTCATACCGAGGCTTGGTATCATTATGCCGTTGGATCAATTGTTACCTTGGTTGCGATTATGATCGCATTTGTTTTCGCATTGAAATGTTTTACATAGTTTCAATGTATGGTTTAATTAATTAGATGCTCTGGAGAGCTATATGTTGTTAGATGAGAACTATGTATGCACTTTGGTTTTAATGTGATGATGAACTTCTATTAATTTGGACACTTAATTATATATAATGCACGCAGATGAACCGGCAATGGATGTACGGTGACAGACACACCCGCGAGTACATTAAGGGCGTGCATGAGTTTCTCGAAGCGGCTGAGGCAAACAAGCAGAATGGTTTTATGTGTTGTCCATGCACTGAATGTGGGAATACGAAGTCTTACTCTAACCGGAAAATCCTTCACTCCCACCTGCTTTACAAGGGTTTCATGCCACACTATAATGTTTGGACGAGGCACGGAGAAATAGGGGTTATGATGGAAGACGGCGAAGAAGAAGACTACGATGACAACTATGTGCCCCCTGAATACGGTGATGCTGCAACGGGGGGAGCTGCTGAAGATCAAGAGGAACCAGACGATGTGCCGAATGATGCTGCAACGGGTGAAGCTGCTGAAGATCAAGAGGAACCATACGATGTGCCCGATGATGATGATCTCCGCCGGGTCATTGTCGATGCAAGGACGCAATGCATTAGTCAAAAGGAGAAGCTGAAGTTCGATCGCATGTTAGAGGATCACAAAAAGGGTTATACCCCAATTGCGAAGATGGCAACACAAAGCTCGGTACCGTACTGGAATTGCTGCAGTGGAAGGCAGAGAATGCTGTGGCTGACAAAGGATTTGAGAAGCTACTGAAAATATTGAAGAAGAAGCTTCCAAACGATAACGAATTGCCCGACAGTACATACGCAGCAAAGAAGGTCGTATGCCCTCTAGGATTGGAGGTGGAGAAGATACATGCATGCCCTAATGACTGCATCCTCTACCGCGGTGCATACAAGGATCTGAACGCATGCCCGGTATGCGGTGCGTTGTGGTATAAGATTAGACGAGATGACCCTGGTGATGTTGACGGCGAGCCCCCTAGGAAGAGGGTTCCTGCGAAGGTGATGTGGTATGCTCCTATAATACCACGGTTGAAACGTCTATTCAAAAACGAAGAGCATGCCAAGTTGATGCGATGGCACAGTGAGAACCGAAAGAAAGACGGGAAGTTGAGAGCACCCGCTGACGGATCGCAGTGGAGAAAAATCGAGAGAAAGTACTGGGATGAGTTTGCAAAGGACCCAAGGAATGTATGGTTTGCTTTAAGCGCGGATGGCATTAATCCTTTCGGGGAGCAGAGCAGCAATCACAACACCTGGCCCGTGACTCTATGTATGTATAACCTTCCTCCTTGGATGTGCATGAAGCGGAAGTTCATTATGATGCCAGTTCTCATCCAAGGCCCTAAGCAACCCGGCAACGAAATTGATGTGTACCTAAGGCCATTAGTTGAAGAACTTTTACAGCTGTGGAATGAAAACGGTGTACGTACGTGGGATGAGCACAGACAGGAGGAATTTAACCTTAAGGCGTTGTTGTTCGTGACCATCAACGATTGGCCCGCTCTCAGTAACCTTTCAGGACAGACAAACAAAGAATACCACACATGCACGCACTGTTTAGATGACACTAAAAGTATATACCTGGACAAATGCAGGAAGAATGTGTACCTGGGCCATCGTCGATTTCTTCCGACCAACCATCAATGTCGAAAGAAAGGCAAGCATTTCAAAGGCGAGGCAGATCACCGGAAGAAGCCCGCCATGCCCACCGGTGATCACGTGCTTGCTATGGTCAATGATTTACACTACGTAATCTTTGGAAAGGGTCCCGGTGGACTAGCTGTTCCGAATGACGCTGAGGGACACGCACCCATGTGGAAGAAGAAATCTATATTTTGGGACCTACCCTACTGGAAAGACCTAGAGGTCCGCTTCTCAATCGACGTGATGCACGTGACGAAGAACCTTTGCGTGAACCTGCTAGGCTTCTTGGGCGTGTATGGGAAGACAAAAGATACACCTGAGGCACGGGAGGACCTGCAACGTTTGCACGAAAAAGACGGCATGCCTACGAAGCAGTATAAAGGTCCTGCCAGCTACGCTCTTATGAAAGAAGAGAAAGAAATCTTCTTTGAATGCCTGCTCAGTATGAAGGTCATGACTGGCTTCTCGTGGAATATAAAGGGAATAATAAATATGCCAGAGAAAAAGTTTCAGAACCTAAAGTCTCATGACTGCCACGTGATTATGACGCAACTGCTTCTGGTTGCATTGAGGGGGCTTCTACCGGAAAACGTCCGATTAGCCATTGTGAAGCTATGTGCATTCCTCAATGCAATCTCTCAGAAGGTGATCGATCCAGAAATCGTACCAAGGCTAAGGAGTGATGTGGCGGAATGTCTTGTCAGTTTCGAGCTGGTGTTCCCACCATCCTTCTTCAATATCATGACGCACGTCCTAGTTCATCTAGTCGACGAGATTCTCATCCCGGGGCCCGTATTTCTACACAATATGTTCCCCTTTAAGAGGTTCATGGGAGTCCTAAAGAAATATGTCCGTAATCGCGCTAGGCCAGAAGGAAGCATCTCCATGGGCCATCAAACAGAGGATGTTATCGGGTTTTGTGTTGACTTCATTCCTGTCCTTAACAAGATAGGTCTCCCTAAATCGCGGTATGAGGGGAGACTGACTGGAAAAGGCACTCTTGGAAGAGACTCAATAATATGCAGGGACGGATATTCTTGGTCTCAAGCACACTACACAGTTCTACAGAACTCTACCTTGGTGACCCCGTATGTCGATGAACACAAGAACAGTCTGCGCTCCAAACACCCGGAGCAGTGCGATGACTGGATTACATGTGAACACATCAGGACTTTCAGCAGTTGGTTGGAAACACGTCTCAGAGGTGACAACACTGTTTGTAATGAGTTGTACTTGTTATCCAGGGGACCATCTTTGACTGTATTGACTTACAAAGGATACGAGATAAATGGGAATACATTTTACACGATCACCCAAGATCAAAAGAGCACCAACCAAAACAGCGGTGTCCGCTTTGATTCAGCAACCGAGAGCGGAAAGGACACATATTATGGTTATATAGTGGACATATGGGAACTTGACTACGGACCTGATTTTAAGGTCCCTTTGTTTAAGTGTAAATGGGTCAATCTGTTAGGCGGCGGGGTACAGGTAGCCCACAGTACGGAATGACAACAGTGGATCTGAAAAATCTTGGGTACACTGACGAACCGTTCGTCCTAGCCAATGATGTGGCACGGGTTATCTATGTGAAGGACATGTCTACCAAACCGAGAAAAAGAAAAGATAAGGAAGCGAATACATCATACGATGAGCCAAAGCGCCACATAGTTCTTTCAGGAAAAAGGGACATCCTGGGAGTGGACGGCAAGACAGACATGTCTGAAGATTATGAAAAGTTTCATGAAATTCCTCCCTTCAATGTCAAGGCTGACCCAAGTATCCTGATAAACAATGAAGATTATCCATGGTTACGGCGCAATAAGCAAATGACACAAGCGAAGAAAAAGTGAAGACTTTCTCCCGCAACTTTGTAACACACGAACATGCTACCATTGTCCGTTTTGTACATGCACATGCTATGTGGGTGAAATTATGATACCATCCCAACTTTCAACTTATTTGAAATGCTTTCATGTCTTATGGTTCGGCCCTCGTAATACCATGACCATTAGTCCCTGGCTCATGCCAACTTTCAACTTTCTAAAACTAATGGCACTAACAGAAAGTTTATAATTTTGCTCCTCGCCCCTGGCCCATGACCATTAGTCCCGGTTTGTGCCACAAACCAAGACTAAAGGGTTGGTCCTCGTTGCGGGCAGAGTTTAGTCCCACCTCGCCAACCGAAGGGGGCTCACACCGGTTTATAAGCCCTTCCCTCTCTGCCTTGTTGAGCTCCTCTCAAAGTGAAAATAGATGCCCTAATAGAGAAAAGCTTAACCTAAATTCATAGTGAATTTCTCTGAAATTCATACAAATTTACTAGGAATTTAGGTTGAATTTTCTCTATAAGTGCATCTATTCTCATTTTTTTAGTAAGTTAATTAAAAAAGTTTATAAATTTACTAGGAATTTAGGTTGAATTTCTCTGAACTAATGGCACTAACAGAAAGTTTATAATTTTGCTAACCTAAAAGCAAACAGAATTAAAAATTAAAGCAAAAAACAAAAGAAAATAAATAATGCAAAAAACAAATCAAAAAAACAGGAAAAAACTATTTTTATAGTAAAGTTAATCAAAAAATAAAATAAATAAAGCAACAAAGAAAACAAAATAACTAAAAAAGTGTTTTCAAATTTGAAAACTAATGGCACTAACAGAAAGTTTATAATTTTTTCTAAAACTAAAAGCAAAAAGAATTAAAAAAATAAAGCAAAAAAGAAATAAATAATGCAGAAAACAAAACAAAAAGAAAAAAATAGGGCTCACCTATAATATTTGTTATGACTAACTAAAATTACCAAATTGAGTATAATGATAAAACACAGTAATATTAAATAGCAGGAAAAAGATTGACTCAAAAATCAATTTTTATAGTAAAGTTATTCATAAACTAGTGATTCACACAAATTTTAAAAAAATCAAATTTAAACTATTCAAATTTTAAAACTAATGGCACTAACAGAAAGTTTATAATTTTTGTGACCTAAAATAAAGTAGAAACAGAAAAAACAAAAAAACAAAAAAAGTGCCACCTACTTGGCCCCCACGGCCTGAATACGACTAGAAACCCTACCATGGGCCAGGATTCAGGCCCACGGGAGGCCCAGTAGGCCCACAGGCACAGATTGCAGTGTTAGGCCCGAAAGCCTGCTTTAGAGAGGAGCTCGAGAGGGAAGGCGCACCGCACCTTATAAACAGGTGCGCCTCCGTCTCAACTAGCGAGGTGGGACTAAATATTTGGGTTCGGGGCAGCACAGGCCTTTGGTCCCGGTTGGTGGCACCAACCGGGACTAAAGGGGGCATTGGTCACGGTTGGTGCCACGAACCGTGACCAATGCCCCTCTTTAGTCCCGGTTGGTGCCACCAACCGGGACTAAAGGGGGGCATTAGTCCCGGTTGGTTTCACGAACCGGGACCAATGCTCTTGCTATATATACATCACTTGTCAAAAATTTCATTCAGTTCCTCATTCTCCCGGCCGCCGACGCCGCCCTCTGCCCCGACGCCCAGCTCCTCGTCGTCGTCGCCCGCGCACGTCGTCGCAGCCCCCGTCGTCGCCCGCGCCGCCCCGACGTTGTAGCCGCCCCCGCCGTCGCCCGAGCCCCGCGCTGCCCACGAGCCCGCCGTCCTCGTCGCCCCTGCCCCGTCGCAGCCAGGCGCTGCCCCGACGCCGCCCGCCGCCCGCCCCCGCCAACGCCGTGGTCGTCGCCGACGCCATCGCCGCCGCCGCTGTCGCCCTCGCCGGCCGCCCCCGTTGTGAGTCGCCGCCGTCGAGGCTCTGTTTATATATGCAAAAGTTTATATATGCAAAAATTTATACATATATGCAAGTATATATGTATTTTATATATGCAAAAATTTATATATCTAGCTAGGAAGAAGGAAGAAAGGAAGAAGAAGAAAAACTTATATATGAGAAATGTATGTATTTATATATGAGAAATGTATGTATGTATAGATGTATGTATGTGGATACATGAGGGGGGTCGATATACCCCCTCTTCGATAGCATTTTTGTGCATTTTAGGTTAGTGTATATATATGTTGATGTATATATGCAAAAGATAGATTTTTAGAAAAAATACTATTTTTTCTGTTGATGATATGATGATGTTTTTTTCATATATGCATTTTTTCATATATGTATTAATTTTTTTAAGTTTTTAGTAGATATTGATTTAAGGTTAGTGCATTTTATCACTGATTTTAGGTTAATTGATCGATTTAGTGCATTTTATGTTTGTTGCATTTTAGGTTAGTGCATTTTATGTTAGTGGAGAGGAAAAAGTAAAATAAGAAAAAGGAAAATAAGTAGAGAAAGAAGGAGAAGACGAGGAGAGGAAGAAGAGGAAGAAGAAAAAAAGAGGAGAAGAAGAAGGAATAGAGGAGCTTCTGAATTTTTTTGTCCATATAGAAGGTGTTTGATGAAATGCTAGATGTTTTTTTCATATGATGTTTTTTTTTCATATATGTATTCATTTTTTAATTTAGGTTGTTAATTAGTAGATATCGATTTTAGGTTAGTGTAGAGGAAAAAGTAAAATAAGGAAAAGGAAGAAAAGAGGAAGAAGGAAGAAGGAAGAAGAAGAAGAAGAAAAGGAAGGAGTGGAAAAAGGAAAATAAGCAGAGGAAGACTTTTGTTTTCTTCATGGATATATGCTAAAGAAAACAAGGGGGGTGATAGATGATGATGAGGAGTCGAGAGTGGGACGAGAGGTCGAGAGGTGTCGAGGGGAGAAAAAGAATGTTATCAGGGACGAGGGTCGTCGAGGGGTCGAGAGAGGGACGAGGGGTCGAGAGAACTAAATAAGAAGAAGAAGAGGAGAAATAAATAAGAAGAAGAAAAAAGAAAAAAAAAGAAGAGGAGAAGAAGAAAGGAATAGTGGAGAAAAAGAGAAAATAGAATATATTCTATTTTTTCTTCTTCTCCACTATTCCTTTCTTCTTCTCCTCTTTTTTTTCTTCTTTTTTTTCTTCGATCTTCTCCTCTAGGATTTCAGGGTCGAGGGTTCGAGGGGTCAAGGGTCGAGGGTTTCAGGGTCGAGGGTTCAAGGGTTCTATAGGGTCGAGGGTCGAGGGTTCCAGGGTCATATAGGGGTCGAGGGTTCCAGGGTCGTCGAGGGTTCAAGGGGTCGAGGATCGCCGAGGGGTCGAGAGAGGTTTCCTAGTGTCAAAGTATTGAAGAAATCCATGCCTTCATCATTAGCCGGAAGTAACCAGGGCATGTTGGTACGAAGTTCTGCAAAGTTGTTCTGGAATGGAGTCCCGGATAGGATAATCCGCCTTTTGGTACGAATTCAGCAAAGGCCTTCCAAATAGCGATATTCGGAAGGCTCTTGCTGAACTTTGTACCAAAAAGCGAATTATCCTATCTGGGACTCCGTTCCAGAACAACTTTGAAGAGCTTCGTACCATCATGCACATGTTACTTTCGCCTAATGATGAAGACATGGTTTTGTTGAATCCTTTGACACTACGCAACCTCCCGACCCCTCGGCGATGCTCTCGAACATGAGAGGAAGAAGAGGATAAAAAAAGAAGAGGAAGAAGAAAAAAAAGAGGAGAAGAAAGAATAGAGGAGTTCTTCTCCTCTATTCTTTCTTCTTCTCTTTTTTTCTTCTTCTTCCTCTTTTTTTATCGGGAACGAGGGTCGTCGAGGGACATAGATGTAGTGTCATCGTTGTCGATATATACCCCCTCTCGATAGCTTACTATGATTAGGTAGCTAGTTCTACGTTTGGCACTAATATATCCATCTGTCATGTTTGAATAATAATTGCCATGTTGTAAATATTTGTAGAAACTATGGACACCGCTCGAGACGAAGCAAAAGAAGCGTTGTTGAGGGACATAATCGCAGAAGGAAGTGATGCCGTCTCGTTGTTTCTCAACGACACCGATGGTCTGGAAGGAGAGGGTGAATAAGCTGGCTACGGTGACCTAATGCCGGTGCAAGAAGAAGAACATGAGGACGGCTCCGGTGACCCAATGCCGGTGCAAGAAGGAGACCGTGATGACGGCTCCGGTGACCGAACCGAGTCCGGCTAGGTATATATATTAGTTAAGCCTGTGCTGACTAGCTGATTGATGCATTCATTGTTTTGGTATGTACACATATTAATTAAGTCTTTGTTCTTTTTTCTAGCCCTCCGGATCGAGCACAACTTCGGTAAAGAGACGAGGCCCGAAGAAAAAGTTGTGCTCGGATGAAAAGTAAGAGATCATAGCAATCGCGCCCGACGGCCAACCGATTGAACCCCTCCGGACAAAGAGCGCATTTGTTGCTCAGTGCGGGGTTCCGGTTAGGGACAAGATCCCGATAAGCATCCAGCAATGGTTTAAGCCGGCTACAAAAGACCCTGAGGTGTCTTATGTCAATGATATGCAGAAAAATGATCTTTGAACTGAGCTGAAGTCAAATTTCACCCTACCCCCAGAGGATGATCCGGAGAAGCCAGTTAAAGAGCAATTAATCAAGTCTTTTGCTCTTAAGAAGATGGCAGATCTATTCAGGAGGTGGAAGAAAGAGCTGAATAGGTTTGCCGATAAAAAAGAGACACCAGAATTCAAGGGCAGATATGAGAAGATCAGAGATCACTGGCCCGCATTTGTGGCCCACAAGACATCGGAAAAGAGTAAGAAGATGTCGGCGACAAACAAGCAAAATGCTGCGAAGAAGATGCTTCACCATCGCACGGGGTCAGGTGGCTACCTCGTAGCCCGGCCTAAGTGGGCCAAGACTGAGAATGATCTGGTTGCTAAAGGGATCAAACCAGAGACAATTAGCTGGCCAGACCGTTGCCGGACTTGGTTCTTCGGAGCTGGCGGAACCTTGGACCCTGTAACAGGGAAGTGCATTTGGACAAACGATCAAATGGACATACTAGTCAGGAAGCTTAAGCAGTATATCGAAGCAGCGCAGCAAGGGAAGTTCTTTCCAGACAGAGAGAACGACGAGCTCACAATGGTCCTCGGGAATCCTGAGCACCCTGGACGGACATGAGGCACGCTAGGCTCCATTCCGTGGAAGGTTGGGTTTCCGGACGCAGGCGGTTACAAATCCCATGAGAGGAGGAAAAAAGTGCAGCAGACCCAAATGCAGGCGCTGCAAGCAAGGGTAGACGCGATAGAGGAACGAGAAGCAAATCGCAGCAAACGTACTGCCGAAGCTTCCCCCAAAGCTACCCCGCCATCTCAGCGCAGAAGCAGCGTGGCTTCCACCGAGCTGCTTCAGCCGGAGCATGCCTTGACGGATCCTGCCAGCTATCCCATGGATGCTATAACGGAGTCTCAAAATTGCCACCTTATGACGCAATGGATGAATTTGAAGGTCAAGGCGGCTGTTAGCTCTGTTTATCCTACTGAACCCGGCGCAACTTTTCACCGTCGGCCGATTCCAGAAGGATATGCTAGGGTGATGGTGGATGAAATAACGGAGGGATTTGAGGACCTCTAGCTTGACCACCCTACCGGAGAAGGGGAGACTCGGCTGGGGTCTGCTCTGAAGACTCCATGCCTATGGCGGAAGGAGCTCATCAACCTTCCGAACCGGACGCCTCCGCCTCCTCCTCCTCCTCCGGCAAGTCAGATCACTCCGCCTCCTCCTCCGGCGAGTGACGATCAGGGCCCTCGGCTGGCTCCTTCTCCGGCGCGTGGCGGCACTCCGCCTCCTTCTCCGCCTGTGCCGACGCGCCCGAGCAGCCAGCCTCCTCCTTCTCCGCCTCGTCAGCAAGGGCGGAAGAGACCGACCGCCGCTCCAGCTGCTCCGGCGCGTCGTAGTCCTTCTCCTCCGCCTATTAAGCAAGTAAAGAAGACAACCGCTCCGTCTGCTCGGTCGGCGTCTAGCAGTACAACCAGAGGCGGGAGGACATACAGATTCGGTCCTTCTCTGAAGACTCCAGAGAAGTTACCATATGAGAGGACCCCGGAGGAGAACGCCGAGATCGCGCGAACCGAAGTTGATCACTGGTTTCAAGGGTTGAGAGCAAAGAGACATCCACCTCCGGAGGAGAAGGTAGATCCGGTGAAAGTGAAGCGCACTCTGGCTGCCCTGACAAAACCACCAAAGTCTCCGCCGAAAGGAAACTATGAGCGCATTATTGGAAAGGAATTTGCCGAAGCGGAGAGGTCGGGAAGTACTGTCAGTGATCAAAGGCTGAAAGAACGACGAGCTGGGAAACAAATTGCCCAGCTCAGCGAACAAGCGAAGCAATCGTGCCCCCCGCTCAAGGTGCCTAGCCACAACGTCGCTAATGATCCGAGGATGGTGCCCGGTTATAGCAATCTTGCAGATTACCTGCCCGACGATGTACATTATGAACCCATGGACGTGCAGATACAAAGATACGAGTACGGGAAGCCTCTAGTCAAAGATGAAAGATCTCTATCAACGATGATGCGAAGATTGCATGATTGGTACTTGAAAATCTGCAGAGACTCTGGGGGAAGGAGTACTTTGTATGTGAAAGTTAAAAAGGAGCATGACCTCGTTGAAATTGAACTGTTGCCTGTTCCATTTGAGGAGTTCTATCAGTTTTTCAATCAATTGGCCCTCGATAAAACAACGGTCGCCTGCTACTGTCTGTAAGTAGTACTACTTCTGTCATTAAGTTTCTCTATATAGTTTAGCTCTTTCATTGCATGTATTTATAATCATCCTCACTATATTATGCAGATTGAAGATCGCCGAATTGAAGAAAAGACAAGTCGGTGATATTGGGTTCATTAACACATATCTCATAGATGCAACTCAGGTTAAATTTCATGCCGCAGCTACCGAGGCCAACTTGCTACGATCGTTGGTAATAAATGAAAACAAAGATATAATAGTCTTTCCTTACAACTTCAAGTGAGTGTTACTGTCTTGTGCGTATTCGGTTTCCCTTATATATTAGTCAAGGTTATAGTAATGTAATTGATGAGTTATGCATGCGTGTGCAGTTTCCACTATATTCTCCTAGAGATTAAGCTTGAGCAGGGACTAGTAACCGTCTTAGACTCAAGACGAAAAGATCCCCAGGACTATGCAGACATGACTCAAATACCCGAGAAGTTAAATCGATCATTATCCACCGTATCAGCAACTTTGTTCATTTCCTGATATATCAAGTAATTATTTTCTTTGTCTGACAGGGTTTGGAGAAAATTCACCAGAAAAGCTCTGGGACTGCCGAAGGAGCTGCAATTTAGACACCCGAAAGTAAGTACTATAGTAGCATTTTAAGCGCATCTACTAGTCATTCAAGCGCTAGTTTCATCAATACCATTTGGCATTCTTGCTTATCAGTTTGATTAACCTCTATTTCTTGTAAAGTGGTTGTGGCAGGAACAAGGGAATGATTTCTGTGGATACTACGTTTGCGAGTCCATCCGCCACACGACCTGTGAGCGGGGCTACACTGACGAACAATATGAAGTACGTAAATAATAACATTGACAATTTTATTTTATTACCATCATTTGTGTTGAGTTTCATTCATTCATATATATATGTATTGACCCCCTTCTTTAAATTAGATGTTTCGGAAGCGGGATGAACTCCTAGCACCAGCTCGCATGTGAGCAATTCAAGAGGAATTGGCGGCATTCTTTCATGACCACGTGATCCCTGAAGACGGAGAATTCTATGTGGATCCTGAATCTGTATGATTATATTTGTAAGAGATGATTATTGTATATATGTAGCCGGTAGTGTCAGATAGATATACGAGAACTTGTTGTTCGACCAATCTCTCGGAGAAGGAGAGGTGGTCGATATCACTTCTCTCTGTATGCATATATGTTCATGACGATCTTCTGTTTTCTTCGTTTGCTTACTAGCTAGCTAGCGTGTCTAGTCCTCTCTATACGTATGTATAATACGCAGCGTCGACCAAGCACGGACATAAGAGAGGACACTTCTCTCTATTAATTATAGCTAGCTAACACAATATATGAAACACCTAAATTAACCCCCCAAAACCCCCAACCCCCCCCCCTTTAAAAAAACAAAACCCCAGCCACAGAAATACTGACGCGTGGATGCCTATTGGTCCCGGTTGGTGCCACCAACCGGGACCAAAGGGTCTCCTGTCTGGGCTCTGCGCACTGCCCACGTGGAGGCGCATCAGTCCCGGTTCTGGATTGAACCGGGACTAAAGGGTCGAGGCATTAGTACCGACACTTTAGTCCCGGTTCGGGAACCGGGACTAAAGGCCCTTACGAACCGGGACTATAAGCCCTTTTTCTACCAGTGTAAGGTCTCCAATAGATGACCTACAACAGCCTACCACCACGCCACTACATATCTTTTTGTTTGGTGAACGATAGTCATCATACTTGACCCCACAGAGCCACGTCAACATAATTAAGACACTATTATTTTGCTCGTTCCTATGCGTTGATTCACGAAATTAATTTCAAGCCATGCGCTTCTTCCATTTGATTGTCCATGCAGCCATCCCATTTAATGCCAACAATTTTTTTTCAACCTCATCAAGTGCCAATGTTAGTACTTTTTTTCTCTGTGCATTTTTAGTGCCACAGTTTCCTTTTTTCTCTGTTGCATGCACGCACGATCCGCTCCAGATTCGATTTTCTTGCTCTCCTCCTGATCCATTTTTTCCCTCTTCAGATCTTTTTTCGTTCGAGATTTTTTTCATGCAAAAATTGGTGTGAACAAAAGAGGATTCGATCCTTGCACCACTAGTGAGCCAACTCAATTAGCCTACGACTTGACCTACGATCCCTTTTTTGAACAAAAGAAAGTAAATGGGCTATTTAACATGTCTCCTCTACTACGTATGCATAAAAATGAGTTAATTTAGTGTTCGATTTTTTCCGTGCTTAGGTACCCCGTTCCTGCTAACTTTACCGACCGGGGGCGAGGGGGGGGGGTGAAATATCCTCTGTTAACTTTCGTGTGAATAACATGGTAACTCAAATTTCATAGACCTGATAACTTATGTACCCCGGTCCTAAAAACTTTGTCGGCGAGGGTGGGGGTGGGGGAGTTGTTGAAACATACCACGGTAAGTTCTGTGCAAATAACATGATAAGTCAAACATGGCGGACCTGATAACTTATGTACCCGGTCCTGATAGCTTGGTCGGCCGAGGGTGGGGGTGGGGCAAGTCGCTGAAACATGCCATGGTCACTTCTGTGCAAATAACATGATAACTCAAACATGGCGGACCTGATAACTTATGTACCCCGGTCTTGATAACTTGGTCGGCGAGGGTGGGGTGGGAAGTCGCTGAAACATGCCATGGTCACTTCTGTGCAAATAACATGATAACTCAAACATGGCGGACCTGATAACTTATGTACCCTGGTCCTGATAGCTTGGTCGGCGAGGGTGGGGGTGGGGCAAGTCGCTGAAACATGCCATGGTCACTTCTGTGCAAATAACATGATAACTCATACATGGTAAACCTGATAACTTTGTAGGAGGGGTCGGGGTGGGGGTGTCGTTGAAACGTACGATGGTAATTTCTATGCAAATAACATGATAACTCACACATCGTAAACATGATAAATTATGTACCAGTCCTGGTAACTTTGTCGGAGGGGCCGGAGTGGGGGAGTCGTTGAAACATACCATGATAACTTCTATGCAAATAATATGATAACTCACACATCATAGACATTAAATTATGTACCCAGTCCTGGTAACTTTGTCGGCGGGGTTGGGGTTGGGGGGAGTCATTGAAACATACCACGGTAACTTCTATGCAAATAACATGATAAGTCACACATCGTAGAAATGATAAATTATGTACCCATTCCTGATAACTTTATCGGCGGGGGTAGGGTGGGAGGAGTTGTTGATTCATACCACGATAACTCACACATCGCAGACTTGATAATTTATGTACCCGACCCTGGTAAATGTGGCGACTGTGGCGGGGGGGGGGGGCAACCACGGTAATTTATATGTAAATAGCTTATTAATAGACACATACTAAGCTGATAACTCACATATAAACGCCATTATAATTTTTTTTTGTTGAAAAATATACAACCGGTAATTTCTATGTAAAAAGCATGATAATGTATACATCACAGATTTGATAACTAATATCTTACGTTTTAAACACCACGGTATCTTTCATCCAAGGGAAAAAAGTTTTTTAAACATTTTCATCGGTAATTTATGTGTTAAATTACCATACTTCCTCATGCCTTAACCTTCTCGTACTGTAGTTATCAGCCTTATCATGGTATAGTTATCATGTTGCTCATACCATAGTTATCACGCTGGTCATGCCAAAGTTACCAAGCCAAACTTTATTTTTTTCTGATATGGCAGAAATAAGAAAGGTTCAAATAACATTGTTTATCTACAATAGACAACAACAAAAGGTGGCTTAGTTGGTTATTAGGCTCAATATGTATTGCATAGACCTAGGTTTGAATCCTCTTTCAAGCACTTTTATTTTATTTTCATATTATGCGATGAAAAACCAGAAAAAACCACTAGCGATTTACCACGGTTTTTGAGAGAAGGAAAAAAATCAGTGGAAAGCGAGCGTGGAAAGATAGCGATCACGTAGGAACTAGTCGTGCAGATCTGTCGCTAACTACCAGTCGACTGGTCGTTAGCACAGTCCAAGATATACAATAACAAATCAACAACATTAGATTTATTATTAAATGTACTTTCACATCGTATAGATATATTATGATAATTGTCTATATTGTTTTCTATAAACTTGGTCAAATTTTACGAAGTTTGACTTCAGTCAACTCTAATATGCAGAGTAAATAAAAACGGAGGGAATATGAACAGATGTCATGATGAGGTACATGACATGTTCGCAGAGCCGCTTGTACATCGTCTTGTATTCTCTTCCCCTATTAATATATAAGGCACACAATTCTCTTGGGTGTTCTTGAAAAAAATATGAGGAGGTACATGATCCACACGCCGATCATGGCAGGTTGCCCTTTATCACGTATTTAATCGTATGAGGTGCTCACGTGGAACCGGTCCGCCGCACAACCTTTGGTAGTCGAAGAAGAGTTCGTCGAGTGGCGGCACCATGCCATCCTCTTTCAGTGATGAGAAGGGCACCACAACAGTGTTCGTGTCCACAGCATGGTGGATCAAAAGCACCATAACACGACCATCTTCGACATTGAGGAGTGAAGCAAGTTGGTCCCTGAACTATTTTAGTGGTGTCAAGGTGCTTGAAGTGTAACAAGTGTGTCATACTAGGCAAAATATAGACCCTCGAATTATTCTAGTGTTGAGCTGGTCAGGCCTGGTTTGGTTGAAGGGGTCATTCAGGATGGGCTATGACGATTCCTGAAAAAAATTGTTGTTTGGTTATAAAGCACTCAAATGGTTTCAACCAAACATAGGAATATGCGCTGAAGATATTGAACCATCCCACCATAGAAACGGTCGATCCGTGCGGCCCGGTCCTGTTTGGCTCCTCGCATGATTATTTTATTTATATCATGATGTCTCTGCGTCTTGTGATTATTTTATGTGAGGACCACATCCAAACCACCTTTATCCCATCAACAAAACAGGAAATGGGTTGATCCCACTCATCTTAACCAAACACCAAAACTGAACCATCCCATTCATAAAATTTGGGTGGTGACCCACTCATATCTATCCCTTCAACCAAACACACCATCGAGAACCTAGATAACAATTGCCATAGTTTGGGAACCTATGTGACACCCCCTTAAATAGTTCAGGAACCTACTATGCACTTCAGTCGACATCGGGGGACCCGGCATTTTTCTTCTTTGAAAACCCAACATTGCCAATGCAAGGCCGCGCCCGACAATGGCAATGGGCAATTTTTCATCCATATTTCATCGAGACGTAAGTTCTCTGCGTTTTCACTAAGAAAAAAAAAATTTACCCATAGAAGAAGGCATGGTTTTATCTCAGACAACATCATACAAGTGGTGGAAAGTTTGAACAGCAAGCAAGATGGAAGAACGCTCACATATAGTAGGCTGCCGCCCAGCAGTAGCTCCCCTCACAAAGGAAACTGTTCTCTCCTCCAAGATTTCGTTCGTCCACGCAAACTGCTCCTGCAAGGGCAGTTGTACGTACATATGCTCCACACATGCTGGGACGCTACAGTGCGTGATGTAGCTTTGCAAGATTTCTACTGTCGACGTGCCTGGCTTCAGAGCCTCAAACCATGAAACATGCAACGCAACATGAGTGAAAGATGGCCCATAGGCCATGCCGCCTTTGCTGCATGCCTCCAAAAAAGAGTTTAAAGCACTGGAAGTCCTGCAACTTGCTCTCAATGTGATGCTTTAGTCCTAGAACTTGCATTTTGATCCTATCTAGTCCCAAAACTTACATTAAATGTGTAAAGTTGGTCCTGATGAACCACAGAGCGACAAGCGGACGCCTGGGTCCTGACCCGGTCAGCGCACGACATTTTGCAAAGAGGCCCCTGCCTTTGGTTTGAATCAACCCACAAGACACGAAAACACCTGAATTAATTTTTTAGGATACCATGGTCTCCCCCCCCCCCCCCCCCCCCCCCCCCCCCCCCGACCGATGTATGTGATCTATATCGCGCGGGTTTGTTTCTTTCCTAACAATGCAACTTGGGCATAGCCATCGGTGATTAAGTGGATCAAGCAAATAGCATCCCACTCGATTAACAGCCCTGTATCTAGTCTAAAAAATATATAAAAAGTTAGTTCTGTCCCATTACTGGATACCACCGTTTCACTCGTGGTAAATTTAAATTGATAATGCATGTAAAATGTCCTTGGCAGAGTCAATAAACAATACTACAGAGAAACACTTATTCACCTGCAGGCAAGCCAATGTTTCCCCAAAGAAGAGGGTATTCCCATTTGAAAGCAAGCAAATCCGATCGAAAAGTCCAAAAACCTCCGTGCTACTTTGATACATTGTGAAGATGACTGTGCACCCAATGCTGGCAAGTTTCTTCAGTGTTACCATCAAGAGGAGTGCAGAAACACTGCATCAAAAGAAGAGAAGTTACACGGTGTAATTTAATCTGCAGTTATACTACAACGTTCAAAGATACAAGCTATGAAGCAAGAGTGCACCAATCGTGTTAACACCCATCCTTCATAAAACACAACACTCTCGTTCTTAGCAGACTGAAAAAGCTTAGACTGACGTTTTCCTCAGAATGCAGGACACAACCACACGCATACATAACAGGTGCTATTTTTACTAAAGGAAAACAAACAAGCAAAATGTAATTATGGTCTTTCTTTCCTTTCTTGCTCTCTATTTTGCTTACACACTTGTAACTGCTACTGCTACTCTTGGCTCTTCCTCTTACTAAATGAAATCAGCACTGGCTGCTTTTCGTCAGAAAAAGGTAATTATGGAGAAGAGAAACAACCTGTCAAGGTGATACAGAGGCTCATCGATGAACAGAACATGTGGCCTCATCACAAGCTCTCTTGCAATGCTGACCCGCCTCCTCTCGCCAGTCAGAAGCCTCTTTGTGAAGCAGTGTCCACCAATGAGTTTGTCAGCATAGTCACCCAACGACATGGCCGCGATAGCATCTTCCACAAATGACTTCTTCGAAGAGAAGACGCCCGGGAGCTGCAAGAGCGCCGAGTAGTACAGCATCTCCCGTACTGTGAGAGATTCGATTAGCACATCGTCCCGGTCAGCATACCCCTACAAGCGCTCCAAGGAACAGGACATAAACAATCCATGGCATGCAGTGCTAGCATCAGCAGCAAATCAACATTTTAGCAACGTAAGCATATGCACTGACGGAAGATCGGCTAGATAGAACATAGAAGCAATTGGTCATATCATAGATAATTCAGTTGTTCGGTGTGACATGATCAGATTGATAAGTGACACCCGGCTAAGTGGAGTAGTAATGAATGTGATAAGTGGAAGCTGTAAATGGCCATCAAAGCAATGAAATCTGACAAATACGAGGCAGAAGTTGACAGCAGTCTGAAGATGCTTGATTTAACAGAGCATACATTTCTCAACAGGATTGTGCATTTTGTGTGCGGAAGAAAGAGCTTACATATGATCCATATGGTAATGGTGACTTGACGCCATTGACAAAGACCTCGCCATACATCCGCTCGGCGCCGCGCAGCCTCCCTGAGAGCAGCTAGTGGCATCAGTTAGTGAGCTCAAATTCAGTTACTAGTGGAGTGGAGTGGAGTGGAGTGTGACATGAGTCAGTAACAGAAGCTCAAATTCAGTCAAAGCAGCAGAGTGGAGCAGTGGAGTGAGGGCGAGGCAAGAATCTGTAACCTGCGATGGCTCGGAGGAGGGTGGATTTGCCGGAGCGGGCGGGGCCCATGACGACGGTGAGGGTGCCGGGCAGGGCGTAGCCGTTGGAGCCCCTGACGACGCGGCGCCGTCCGTCCCGGACGGAGACGCTGAGCTCCTTCCAGACGAGCGCGACGTCGGCCACCTTGCGCTCCCGGAATCCGGAGCCGGACGCGGAGGGCGCCGGCAGGGAGGGGGACGGGGACGGGTAGGCGCTGCTGGCGGCGGAGGCGGAGGCGAGGTGGATGGAGGAGGAGGAGTCGTGGGCGGCGGCGTCGACGGTGATGGCGTCGACGATGGCTATGCCCAAGTTGCATTCTTTAATTCAGGTGTTTTCGTATCCTATGAGTTGATTCGAACCAAAGGCAGGGGCCTCGTTGCAAAATGCCGCGCACTGACCGGGTCGGGACCCAAGCGTCCACTTGCCGCTCTGTGATTCGTCAGGATTAAATTTGCACATTTGATGCAAGTTCTAGGACTGCATAAACTCAAAATGCAAGTTTTAGGATTAAAGCATCACGTTGAGAACAAGTCGTAAGACTCCCAATGCTTTTAACTCTCCAAATTTTTTACAAATTTCGTCCAAGGTGGTGGTACGTACCCCATGCATGTGGAATGCCCACATGCATGGGCTCCAGGCCAGGCCAGGGGCAGGGCATGTCGTGTCGCTCCTCTCTTTCCGTTACTACCTTCTCTGCCCAGGTCCGTCGGCGTGGCATTGTCCCTTGCCTTTACTCCTTGCCGCTCCCGCTCTCGCTGACGTGCGGGGCCGGGGCCCGTGCCGTCGCCTGAGGATGTTCGTTCGTCTCCATGACAAAACGGAAGGCGGAAGAGGACGGGCGGGAAGGAAAGTCAAGAGGCATGCATGCATGCATGCAGCGGCAGCAGAGCCCACAACGTGCGCCGAAAACGACCCCCGGGCTGGAAACGCGCCGTGCTTTGCCGCCGGCCGACGTACGTGGCCTCCCGTCGCACCACCCGAAACACGGACAAACCGGCCGGTGCGGTGCACGCACGCTCCCTCCCTCGCCGGTGCCATGATCCGTGCTCGTTCGTGTAGCTAGCAGGAAAGTGCAAGTCTTAGTAGTGGTTAAGCTACATGAGGTGAGCCGGTAGGAATCTGGCCATGTATATCCACATCTTAGTTAGTTTCTCCTTGATTAGGTGGCTCATTACGTCGGTCAATTATTTACACCCTTTCGTAACAAAAGAAAAACGTCGTGTGAGGATGAATGGCTTCACCTCCTCACTCGTTTTTCTTTTTAAGAATCTTTCAATCTATTCACCTTCAATCATGACAGTACAAAGAACAACAGATGTAAAAATATGACAACCATGTCCGTGGATCACCTAGCGACGACTACAAACATTGGAGCGAGCCGAAGGCGCGCCGCCATCATTGTCCCTCCATCACCGAAGCCGGGCAAACCTTGTTGTAGTACGCACCAGAGTAAAAAATCATCATCGATGAAGAAGGTCGTAGATCAAAAGGGTCAAACCTGTAAAAATCCAAACAAAGACCGGATCCAAAGGATCCACCGAAGACCGGCACCGACCGAATCCCGTGAGATCCGACGGAGACAAACCACCACACGCCCTCCGGCGATGCTAGACGCACCATCGGGACGGGGATAGAACGTGGGAAATATTATTCCTACTAAGGGACAGCGCCGCCGCTACACAGCTCTAACCCAGACGCTGAATCTAACAAGAATGAGATCGGGATCCCTCCCGCCGCTGGGGGGGGGGGGGGGGGAGATCCTACGCACCTCCATGGCCTAGAGGCCATCGAAGATGGGGTGGATTAGCGGCGGCGCCGACGGGAGAAGAAGAGCTTTTCTTATAGACAGGTGGTACGCGCATGTTATCTTATACTCTCTTTGATCCATAAACTAATAAATCAACGACACCTAACCTAATATACATAGAAGGAAGTACTCGTGCCGTTTGTAAATATAAATTTTTTAAAAAATTTCAATAGGCATTACATACGAATGTATAGAAACGTATTTTAAAGTATAGATTCATTTATTTTGCTTCGTATGTACTAATTCTTATTGAAATCTATAATAACACTTACATTTAAGAACGATGGAGTAGTATTTATTACGTGCGCGAGGGCGACGTGACAAGGTTGAACGGAGATTTGGACAAGCGTGGTAGTACGAGTTATCGTACCGTACCAATTTGCTACACTGTATATGGGTACTGACGGGGTTACTGCTGATGGATGCTGCCGGGAAGCGACACCACTCCATCGGTTGTGGTTGGAGTACCAGTACGTGTACAGTGTACTGCACCCCAAATTATGATGCTGTTTATTTCGTACTCCAGTCTCCAGGAAGCGAAATCATCACATTTTATTTTGTCGTGGAGCCTGAAATACACTGCTGGCGTGGACCAGCGGCTCGTGTTTCTCTGTGCAATCTTGAGGCCGTACGTACATGCGCGGGGAACGGATGAGCGTGACACTTGATCATGGGGCGATGATCACGACCCTAATCATGCTGTTTTCATGCGGCTAAGAGCAACTTCAATGGGGCGATCCACTTCATCCGCGGCCGTCCGTTTGGGTTGGCGCGGATAGAAAAAGAGGCCCAATGCGCCGACCCAAACGGACGCGCGTCCGTTTTTCGTCGCGGGCGACCCATTTTCGGCCAATTTTTAGCCTGATTTGCGTCGCCACGGACACACGAAGGACGCGTGTTTGCTCGCCTACTCCTGTCCCCGGGCCCGCTTGTCTGTGGCACATTGGCCTTCCCTCTCCCCAGCCAACTAGCAACCCTCGCCCCCGCCTCCTCCGTCACCGACGCCGCCGCTCATTTTGCCGGTGACTCTTGTAGCTGCCGCCGCCTTCACATCCGCCCAGCAACGCCGCCCCTGCCCCCAGTCGCCCACCGCCGCCGTTTTGCCGCCAGGGAGCAAGCTGGTTCCCCGCCGCTGTTTCCCCCACGCCCAGCCGCCCCGCGACCAAAAAGATGCCTCGCCGCCCCAGTCACAGACGACCGACACGCTCGTCGGACGCCGTCACCCTCGTCGGACGCCGGCCGGGCAGCTAGCTAGTCTGTGGGCGTCGCGTCTCCCCTCGCCGGCTGTCTCCTTCTTCGACGCCCGCAAGTTGTTCGACAGTTTGCCAAGGTATGAAAATGGACTCCGCCGACGAGTTCTTTTTCCACAATTTCCTTTGCAACTCCGACGATTCGTCCGACGACGAGGAGGAGATATTGGCTGCTGTGTTGGTCCATCACCACCTCAACAACCAGCAGCCGTTGTTCCGTGGCTCCATTCCGGGCCACCTTCCGGCGTTGAATCGTAATCGGGAGAGCGGGCATTTCCTTCTCTGGAAGGACTACTTTGATACAACAAACCCGTTGTTCAAACATCACAAATGCCGCCGCCGGTTCCGTATGAGTAGGCATGTTTTCAACCGTATTAGAGAGGGAGTGGTCGGCTATGATGACTACTTCGAGTGCAAAGAGGATGCCGTCGGCAAGATTGGTTTCTCCTCTTATTAGAAATGCACTGCCGCCATCCGAATGCTTGCATACGGAGTGCCCGGTGATCTAATTGACGAGTACGTCCGTATGAGCGAGTCTACATGCCTAGAGTCCCTGTATAAGTTTTGCAAGGCTGTGATTGTTGTGTTTGGCCCTGAGTACTTGAGAGAGCCGACAGCTGAAGATACAACCCATTTGTTGGCGATGAATGCTAGCAGGGGCTTCCCGGGGATGCTTGGCAGCATAGACTGCATGCACTGGGAGTGGAAGAACTGCCCTTCTGCTTGGCAAGGGCAGTATAAGGGACATGTCAGGGCTTGCACTGTCATACTAGAGGCTGTGGCGTCTCAAGATCTCTGGATCTGGCACTCTTTCTTTGGCATGGCTGGATCACACAATGATATCAACGTGCTTCAGCGCTCGCTGGTGTTTGCTAGGCTTGCCGAAGGCAACAGCCCACCAGTGAACTTTACTGTCAACGGCCACACCTACGACAAAGGGTATTATCTGGGTGACGGTATCTATGCTCAGTGGACCACTATTGTCAAGACAATACCCAACCCTGTCGGAGAGAAAAAGAAAAGATTTGCCCAAGAGCAAGAGAGTGCTAGAAAGGATGTCGAGCGTGCCTTTGGTGTTTTGCAATCTCGATGGGGCATCGTTCAGTATCCTTCTAATATTTGGAGTACGCAGAAACTATGGGAGGTGATGACTGCTTGTGTGATCATGCACAACATGATCGTAGAAGACGAGCGCCCGGAACGTCTGTACGATCAAGGGTTTCAGTTTCAGGGTGAGAATGTTGTGCCTGAGCATGGAGTAGCGGCAACATTTGAGCAGTTCACTCAGTTTCATGAAGACATGCGTGATTGGAAAACTCACGTGCAACTGCAAAATAATTTGGTTGAGTATATGTGGACTCATGTTGGCAACCAATAGATGTATCTTTTTTATTCATTTTGCAAAACTATGTGAAACATTTTTATTTTTATTTGGCCTGTAAACTATACTATTTATTTGGGCGGACTCTTTTGTTTGTTAAATTTTCATTTCACCATATGTGAGAATGCAATGCAAAATTAGGCGGCCAGCCGGTCACGCCTGCACATATAGGTCGGCGCATTGGGCACGCTGCCGACCCATATGAAAAACACGATGGACGCCGGGCGGGCGGCCGACCCAAACGAACAAAAAGAGGACGAAATCGCTGTCCGTTTGGGTCGGCCCGTTGGAGTTGCTCTAACTCTGCAAATTTACATTACGTGAACCCAGGTGCTACATATATACAGCCCTAGTGATCAGCGATGCAGAGGCGGAGCAAGGCTTTGGTTGTCCGTTCTCCCCCGATGTGCTCGACAAGTCTCTTCTACGGCTCGCCATGCCGTCGCGGAGTTAAAGCTGCCCTGGATGCTAGGTGGTGACGATGACAAGTGGCTGGTGGTCTTCGAGGAGGTGTTGGTTGACGCCAACTCCGTTCATTTTTTTTTTGCCTTTTGGTGGTCTTCTCGGTCGCAACTGTCTAGGAGCCGCACCGGCAGTCGACTGTTTGGCATTGGCCGGCATGGGTTTCGGCGTATGTGGCGACGAGGATTTCGTTGGCGAAAGTCGACGGTGAAGTCGGATCGGGTCGCTGGCTCGTGGAGGAGTGATGACGATGACGCTTGGTGACGATCTCGACTTTGCGGTTCTTCTTTTCAAAAGCTTTACTGTTTTTTTTTTCACCATCGAGTTTGGATTGCTTCCCATGAGTTCCATGTGGTAGCTTTATAGTTTGACTTGAGACATACTGCATGCGAAGCACGTACCAGAAACAATTAGGGCCTCCGGTGCCTTTTGTTGTTGTTGTTGTTGTTGTTGAGAATTGGCGCGTTTTACTCCGGGACACCGTCTCCCGTCGACAACTCACTCCGTATCACACGCACACCCCACGATTCGTTGTAGATGGGTGAAGTGTGACTGGCTAACTGCGTGCACGGCACATATACTTGGACCGATCCGCTGGACGTGCGTGCACGGCCAAGTTGTAGCGGCAGCCAGCGGTACGCGACTAGGATGGTGTCAACCTCGAGGACCGGCCTAGCCAAGCCTAAGCTACGGCCTCGTGTTCCATCATTCTTCTTGCATGTGCCCGGGTTCATCGCGATCGCATTCTCTACGGAGGCGTACGTACGTGCCCGGCGTGTCGCTTGATCGTCGACCAGGACCGATGATCATGATGCCTTTGTGCGACTGCGGTACACACATCTTTCTTGCACATCACATCGCCGGATCGCCCGGTCAGACGCCCGGCCGGCGTAGGCGCTCGCGGTCCCGACCGTGGCAGACGAAGAGCACCATCGTTTCCGTGCATTTGTTTTGCGAGAACCAGCTTTCATTTTTTTTCCTGCAGGTCACCTCACAAGCAATTTTCACCGGCCTTCTTGCATAGCAATTGCAGTTGCACCGCCCTCTTCATCCGCACCGGAAGAAAGAACCTGTTCTATCCGCACTACATATATTTCGCAGCATGCAGGTCACGGCAATTTTCACCGCCCTTCTTGCATTGCAATTGCATCAGCATCGCCCTCTTCATTTGCACTGAGAGAAACAACCTGTTCTATCCATGCTCCATGTAAGCATGCAGGTCATCGGCAATTTTCACTAGCCGTACCCATCAGTCGTATGGAGCAAAACAAAACGTTAGTACTAAGAAGAAGAGTACGATCATTCCTGTTACCACGCACGCACGCAGGCACGCACGTACTGGCCAAGTTGTAGCAGCAGCCAGCAGTACGTGACTATGATGGTGTTAACGTTGAGGACCGGCCTAGCATAGCTATGGCCTCGTGTTTCGTCTTTCGTGCATGTGCCCGGATTCATCGCGATCGCAATCTCGACGGAGACGTGAGACTTGATCGTGGGGCTGATCGATCAGGACCAATAATCGTGATGGTTTTGTGCGACTACGGTGCACGCATCTTTTCTTGCATATCACATCGCCCGGCCGGCGTAGACGCGCGGCCGGGGCAGACGCTCCCGGAGCGCGCGGTCCCGATCATGACAGACGAAGAACAGCATCCAAAACCGGAAAGGATCTTTTCCGCGCGTTTATTTTGCGGGAAGCAGTTTACTTTTTCTGCAGGTCACCGGCAATTTTCACCAGCCTTCTGGCATTGCCATTGTAGTTGTACCGCCCTCTTCATCTGCACTGGGAGAAACAACCCGTTCTATCCACACTCCATGTATTTAGCACCTTGTCAATGGAAGAAGGGGTGACGGTATGCTTTCGGGTTCATGATAGGAATTTAGTATACATCTTTATGAGTTAAATACACCGAAGGTGCCTCAACTTGTCTTGCACGGTCAGTTTAGTGTCTAAAGTTGCAAAATGTGTGTGGCTACATCTCAGATGACTGAGACTTAACCAAGTCTAAGTCAAATGGCATAGCATGTATGAAAGAAAATAAAATGCACAAATCTCCACGTAAGACCATGTGGATATAACATCGACTGAGACTTGGTTAAGTCTTAATCGACTGAGATTTAGCAATCCCGTTGCAAAATATGTGAAATTGATGCTCGAACTTGTCCGACCGTGCAAATAATGTGCCCCCATTTTATCCGGGCGTACGACCAGCCCGCGTGGTACAAATGTGACAGTGGCCCACCTGTCGATGGCTAAGAAGCACTGGGTGGCCTGCAACTGAGAATTTTTATACAACCCCTCCGCCCCCCCCCCCCCTCTCCGTTTTGGGCGTATGGAGCAAACCTCTACCTGGTATCATTGACCCTTTCATTGCCGAAGTGCTTGCGCTACGCGAGGGAGTTATTTTTGCCCAATTGAGGGGCTTCTCGCATGTGGTGATGGAGGTCGACTGTTTAGAGGTGGTTAACATATGGCTTTCGTGTCATAATACAAGATCTATTGTGACGCCTATCTTCGAGGAAATCAGGGAGAGAGCTGCAAATTTTGCTTCTTTTTCGGTGCAACATGTTAGTAGGGATGTCAACGGCACGGCCGACCTTTGTGCCAAACATGCTACTTCCTTAGCGGTATTTGAGTGTTGGATGGATAACTGTCCATCCTTCATTGTAAGCAGCCTTAGGGCTGAGTGTAACCGAATTTCTTTCATGCAATAAAACTCCCGTGTTTCACGTCAAAAAAGAAAACACCGTATGATAGCGAGAAATAATATGAAAAAGAACTCCATGGAGGGGCATTGAACTTGGCACATCATGTTCAACGACGGCACGATCCGCCCAGCCACCCGAACTATGCTTCGAATTCAACTCTTAGCTAGAAAGCCATGTAAATACAATCCACGTATCACTCTGCAATTTTCTTTTACTTTTTTCAAGTTCATGTTTAGCTTCATAACACGTAAAATTTCACATATGAAAAATACAATTATCAATGTGCAAATATTTTTTATTTAAATCTTTTTCCATTCTCATTATTGTGTACTTCGAAGAGTAGACAAGAACACAAATTTACAGCAAGTTCTGGATACGAGTGAAGGCACCACATTTGCATGTTCGGACAAGGTAGGGCATCTATTTCATGTATTTTACAACTTTAGGCACTAAATTAACCGCGGAGGACAAGTTCAGGCGCCTCCAACGTATTTAACTCCATTTTTATATCTATCTATGTACGTACAGGCAGCGAGTTATGCACCGCACGAGTTGGTTTGGGGCCGTCCATGCATGGAGCTGAGCTGAGCTAGCTAGTTATAGTAGCGGCTAGCGGACGAGGGCAGGTGGATCGGCGTCGAGACAAAGTGCACATAAATCTGTACTTGGACTACCGGAACATGCAGATGCCGCGCAGCTAATGAGGGAGGCTAAAGCTAGCTAGGGCACATAAATCTGTACGTGCAGGCAGCCGCGGCAGCGTACCACCAACGGTACTCTCGCTCCGTGCACGCACTCACGCGTCCGTCCGTGATCATGGATCCACCACGGTCGACTTGCCACGCGCGTCAAGCTAATGCGCCGTCGCCCGTCGCCCGACCGGGACCTTCGCCGGCCAGATCAGTACGCGAGCACGTAAATCGCCAATGGAGTACGTACGAGCGTGCATTTACGCTGCTGCACGTACGCGGTCGGCCGGCGCGGCACGCGCCCGTGTGCCTGTCGGGCCGTCGCGTCGAGCGGCCGGGCGGCCGCGCCAGGTACGGGCAGGGCACGGCCGGGCGGCGGACGTACGCGCGCGAGTCGTGTCCTGCTTGTCCGTGCGAGCGAGAGGCCTGCCGGCCGCGTGCGTGTTCGCGCGCCGGTTGCCATCACGTATGCTTCGGCTGCACGCGCCGCGCCACCGGCGGGCACTGCCGGCTGGTGCGCGCAAGGGACGCATGTGCAGCAGTACCGGGTTTCTCCGCTCCACTCCGTGCATGCTCCCTCGGACGCATATGCACCGGCCCGGCCGCGTCGTCGTCGAGCTCTGTCCTGTTGCTCGGTGCGTGCAAGTGCGAGCGAGACCTGCCGGCCGCGTGCGCGCTCTCGCCCGGGTTGCCATCACGTATGCTTTGGCTGCATGCACGCGCCCACGTACGCGTCACTCACGCATCCCGAGCACAGCATGCGTGGGCATGGCCTCGGCGCGCGCTGGCCGGTACGTGCGGTGTGTAACCGGGCGCGCCCTGCCAGGCTGATTGAGGGAGCGTGCGCGCCGCGGTTCGTCGACCGGCTTCCCCTGTGCAGTGATGTGCTGCCCTAGCTGCGTTCGTGAGCTCGTGTGGCGCGGGCGAGGGGGCGCGTCGGGATCAGCCGGACGTGGTGGGCTGCTCAGCGCATGTGCGCAGCTGAGTGAGATGGCTCCGGGCCAGGCCACCGATGGATGGAATGGCTAGTGGCTGGCCGTGCATGTTACTCGCCACGCCAAAAGCTGCCGATGATTCTGTTCCGCCGTAGGTGACCGCGACGCCGCTCGCCGTGGCCTGGAGGCGCGGCTGCGTGGCCCTGTGCCATCACCACCATGCGACAACGACCATGTACGCACACAACGTGAGTGAATTCCCGCTTTCACCTCTGCCGTATCGCTCTCGCCGTTCCCCTTTCCATGGCAAACATATCTACACGCTTTTTCCCCCTTCGATTTAACGGCATATCCACAGACTTGGCAGTAACTGAATTTAAGAACATATGCACAAACTTGGCAGCTGATTCAGTAAAGTCAGAGAACGTGCAGCCGAATTTTCTGGAGTTTGCAGGGTGGGTCTCTTGTCTATGATGCGCAAACTTCGGATCTCAAAAATAGAATGATCCCAAGAGCTACGCTGGGTCATCAGGCGTGACGCAAATACTATGACGGCACACATACACCTACGAGCCAAGGCCATGATGGCCTGGACCAAATGCATCTCCTCTCACCTGAACGCCGGCCCTGGACCATGTACGCAGCAACAAAATACCATCATGCTAAACAGTATCACCATCACCATCATCATCAATACCAAATACGTACAAAACATCATCCACCTCTGCACCAGAAACAAGACCACATACAGGTTTCAACTGGTTTTTCACTTTACAGTTTATTATTATTCAGTAACACCCCATCAGATCAGGCACTTCGGAGTCGGGTAGTTATCAGTTACACAAAAAGAATTGTTCAGTGGCAAGGGCTGTTCTGCTTGCAAAATGTAACAGCACATACTACTGACAAGATCAACTATACATTGCAGGCACCTTGGGTGATTTGCACCCAGCAGGCATCAAAATTCACAGCAGAAACCCGCACTTGGACAGCGTTCATGCAGACATTTTACCTTCTTTTTTTGGTTTGCCTCCCCATCTTCAATAGGTTTCCAGTAACCCTTCCACCGGGGCTTCCGCTTGGCAGGTGTGAGCCATGTAACCTACATATTTTTTTTTGGAATAATAGCCTACATTTTACATTCTACTGCTATAAGCCACTATGCCATTTTTTTTTCTTTCTTTTTGTCAGACGCTATGCCAAATATACTGACCAGTACTACACATGCGCTTGAATAACCATCAGAGCAGAACCAAGTCAGTTTCATCATCTTAGTACACCTGGGAGCTAATAAAAGAATACCCTGATCTTCAGATTCCCTTTGCTAGGGGCAGTAAGGAGATGAGAAGAAACCCACAGACATGATGAGTATCCGCCCGATGATCAGAATAAAAGATGCAAAAGAGTATGTGCCAGATGATCCAGCAATATCCTAGCCAATTGTACTCCAACAGTCATCTGCTGCCTGGTAGCCCACCCCATACTGGTGCAGGTGCCGAGAGTAAAATGAGTCATTGTACATGCTTTTTGGCAGCTCTGATGCGCCAACGATGGACAACGTCAGCTCTGAGTTTCTACATTTCACCTTTCCATAGACATCACTGATGACATATTTCATGAAATCTTCCTTCACAGAGCAAGGATCAAGCTGAGTATCTGATCGAGGGATGAGGCCCCAGTGATAATACAGTCTTGGGTTTGATGACTGTATGATCAACTTCCTGTGATGAATTGGGGTCACACTCAATGCCGTTCATTTTTCCTTCCTCTTTTCTATACCTATCATCTTTTACTTTTTATAAGTTTTTCTTTCATGTTTTTATGTAAAAAAAGGAGTGTATATATTTTATATTTCATTAATATTTTTATAGAATTGCGCTAATGAAGTTATATTTAATGACAAAACGTAGACATGTTAACTTTTTTTAGACATGTTAACTTATTAAGTGATATGAGCAAAATTTTAAATGGTAGCATTTTCTTAATATATCATCAATATTTCTTGGTAAATTTGTACAAGTCTTTTTTAATTTTGTTTTAATTGAATGGTACAAACACTTCTATAAATGTATGAACTTTATGTGCGAACACTTTTTAAAGCCGCATGAACGAAATTCTAGATACACATCGGACATTTTGAATAGGTTTTTTTTATTAATTATATGTTTTTACCGCATTTCTAAAAGTAATGGGAAAATGAAAAAAGTATGTGAGGACGAAAACAAAAAAAACATGTGTATGTGTGCCAGGCTAGGGGTACGCTCATGTCTTCCTTCGCATGGGCTAAGAGCATCTCTTGCAAATCCCGTCAAGCACTACCATTAAAAAACAGTACACGAGCTCACTAAAATGAATATACAGTACCGCGAGACATCGGACGGAACAGATCCCTCTTTGCTTTTTTCTTCATTTTCTCCTCGCGTTTCTTCTTCCCCGGTACACACGCATGGACGAACTTGAACTCCGACCAGAATGCTCCGGTGATGCTCCGGTAGCGCTCTAGCCCGCTGCTTGCTCCGGCGATGCTCCGGTCCGCCGTGTGCTCCGGCGATGCTCCGGCCGGCCACAGGCGAGCTCCTCCACCTGCTTGCTACTAGTTGTCGGCGTCGCGAGGCCCCCTGCTCCGGTGTTGTCCAGTTTTACAGGATCCTCAAAAAAGGGCTGAAATCCTCTATATAGGACGAATGGGAGCTCTAATATTCGGGAGACTGTAATTTTTTTAGGGGATATGCTATTTTACATAATCTATTCGGGCGTTTTTTTCCAGCCTGTACCTTAAATACGAACATTTGACTGCTTTTATAGGATCTGCTAGAGATGCTCTAACCTAGTAAACATCGTTGTAGGTGAGGGGAGCTTGCCTCACTAAACCGAGACCGCGAGAGCTATATCTTGCGCTCGTCTTGCCCAAAGCTTTGTCCCTGCACTGTAGCTATTGGGCCGGCCTATTTATATCTTTTTTTTCATTGGCTCGATTTCGTTCGACAGGAAAAAAAAACTAGACTACCAGGTAGAGAAGTCCGTACATTTTTTTTTAAAATAAAAAGGACAATGTGAGACAACAACGTCCGAGCAAAGGCTCAAAACCGCGTCGGCGACGAGACACAACCGCTTGCTGGCCACTGGCTAGGAGCACACTCAAGTTTTCGTTCGACAGTTCGTTGGGTTTTCGTTAGCTAGTTTCGTTTCTGTTTTCTTCTGTCTTTTTTGTGTAGATTTCTTTCTTCGGTTTTCACTTTTGGGGTCCGGTCTTTTTTTGGGATTTGTTTTGTATTTTCCTTTGTTTTTTATTCACCGATTTTCTTGTTGTCTTTTGCTTTTTTGGTTTTATTTTGTTCTCTTGGTTTTTCTTTTTCTTTTCACTTTTTTTTCTTCGGGTATCTTGTTTCTTATTTTCATCAGTTTTATATGTTTGTCTTGGTTTGTATTTTTTTCTTGGTTTCTCTTAGTTTCCTCATGAATTTTCACGGTTTTCTTCGGGTTATCTATTTTTCTTCTTTTCTGAGGTGTTTCTTTTGTTTCTTTCTTTCGCTTCTTCGGTTTTCAATGCTTCTGTTCATATTTTTCTCTTCAAACAATCTACTATCTTCATACACATTTGTGCATTTTAAGTAAATAATAAAAATATTTGTATACAAGTTTAACATTTTGCAAATACATGATTAATATTTAAAAAGTTATGTTTGATGAATATTTTTTCGCACACATTTTACATTTTCTCTATATATCATCAACAATTTTATTATATTATTAATATTTTATAAATATATTATTAAGTTTATTTTATGTACTATGAGAATTTATTCTGAATTTATGTTCTTATGTTCAATTTTTTAAGAGAATTTCTACATTTTTTGGTATACATCTGAAACATTTTTTTACATGTTTAACATTTGTGAAGTAGATGATTATCATTTTTCATATTTTGCTTTCATGACTACCTTTTCCATACCATTTTCATATATTTTTGTTTCATGACTAATTTTTTGGTATATACCAGGAACATTTTATATGAGCAGTTAGTATTTTTGAAATATATGATTAGCATTTTTTTGATACATTGTTTAAAATTTATGATTTTATGGTCAAATTTTTTAATATATGTTCTACATTTTTTGTATATACATCAGGAAATTTTTTATACATATTTAATATTTTTAAAATAAATGATTTACCATTTTTTGGATGGTTGATTAACATTTTTAAGTACATGATCAAGTTTTTATACACATTGCATTTTTCTATACATGAGGAATATTTTTCCTATACACATCTATCATTTTACTAGTGCTGATTAGGAAATTGCAAATATTTTATGTGGAGTGTTTTTGTAATATATATTTTTAAATATCCAGAAGTATAAAAAATGCAAAAAATAATATTTTTTAGGATCAAGAGAATATTTTAATTTGTGAAGATTTTTAAAATTCCCATTTATTTCCAAGTTTATAATATTTCTCTAAATGTTGAATATTTTTCATGTTCCTGAGTATTGTTTAAAGCTTTTTCAAAATTCGTAAAAAAAGGTAAAATAGAAAGAAAAAAACTCGGCAACCTTTCGCCAGCTGGCGGATGTAGTGGACAGGGTGGGTCTTGGACTACGCTGGGATTTTGGCTCAGCTCGTAATAAGAGATGGGCTGAAACGAAAAGGAAAGCCCAGCAATCCAGTGCCTCCCCTCAAAAAAAAAAAAACCCGGCGAGTCGAGTGCCTCACTTCTGCGATTCCCCTTTGCGGCTCTGACCTCTGCCACCAGCCGCCGGCCTCGCCTCGCCGGCGACTCGCCGTCGCCGGATTCCCTGAAGGCCAGGAGCCCAGGATGGAAGCTCAGATTAGATATTAAGCTCCACAATTTCCGAACTATAAGCAGCGCGGGATAGGGGATAGAGATGGCTGCTGTCGGCGCGAAGGCGGTGCCGCCCACTCTGCTGTCGCTGTGCCTGCAAGCGGTCGCCGCGCATCTCACCGCCGACGCAGCCGGCGCGGGTCGATCTGGTGGGTGCGGCGCTCAGTTCGACGGGTTCGTCCAGGAGCACGAGGAGGAGGGGGGTGGCGGCCACCTCGCGCCGGAGCAGGTCGCGGAGGCGCTGCCCTGGGAGCTTCTCCACCAGCTGGCGTCTTCTCTGCCGCCGTTCGCTCTCGAACTGCTCCATCACGGCGCCCATGCCCGGTACCCTACCCCTCTCCCTGTCCTTCCCTCCTTTTAGTACAGTATCTTCTTACATTTTCAAAGAGAAATTGGCTAATCACTTTGCATTTCGAATTGCCCATCCTAGATGCTGCTCTTCTACTTCCCTTACTGATCGATTCGGAGAGGCCGACGGCAATAGACGTGGGACAAAACGTTCAAGGTGACACTCATCTAGTACACACCAATAAGTCAGGTGTTGTAGGAATATTTGTTAGAAGACCTCGGCCAAGAGAATACTCTTCAAGTATTTGATAATGTTGATGCTCGCAGGTGTGAAGACTTCAGCACTGCATGGCAGGCATTGTTCGAATCTCGCTGGCCCCTCCATGATAACACTGGACATGATAACTTGGTTACTGTAGATTGGCAGCAGCTGTACTGGGAAAAGCATTTGCAAGAGTATGTTATCAAACAATTACAGATGGTTTAATCGTTAATCTGTTCATTCTGGACTGACTTTGTCACTTATTTTTACCCTTTCACAGGTGCCTGGACGAAGCTGCAGAGGCTGCGTTGCTTCCTTTATTTTGTGGGCGTATTGGTGAGCTAAGTATGTCAGGTGAATATATAAAACCTCTTCCTCCTTAAGTACTCCCTCCGATCCAAAATAAGTGCCAGGGTCAACCATGATACTTATTTTTGATCGGAGGGAATATTTGTTATGCTTGACATCGTTTGGTTATTTACTCATCACAGTAAACAACTATCTTAACAACATGAGCAATGGGCTGATTTGTTTTCTAGCCAAGAATAGTTTTATGTTATGCTTGTTGTTAGTTGTAGCGATTGAAATTATCTTCAAGTCTAACTATAATCTATGCAGATAAAATCATGAGTTCCGTTTACCTCAGTGAGAACATAGCCCAACAGTATTCCAGACTGTCATATCATTGGACCATACTTGGATCTTATGCAAGGTGCGATCATATGTCATTTGTTTGTCATATACCCAGTTCCTCTTTAACTCATATTTAACCTTTTCATGGAGAACTGCCTGGTGCTAGTGATTTATATTCAATTAAAGAAACCCTCACTCGTCAGTAGTTAGAAATCGATAATAATCTCATGGGGATCTCTAATCTGGTTATGCAATGTTAGTTTTCCCAGTTTAGTTACAACATGAACCTAGGTTAGATCAGGTTGCTTCTAGCATCCCTCAAGAGCTATGCAGAAATTGGATTTTCTTAATTCTTACTATAGTAAATTTTCCTCATTTTCAGGTGCTTGAGATTTCAAAATGTGCTTTGCACGGCCGAAGTTTGTGTAAGTGCTCAAGCAGTACCTTGTTCCTTCATTTTTCCACTGTCTATGATTAATTATCTACGGTCTGTAGCATGTGTTGTTTCAATTGTGCATCTGTATTGCTGTTATTTTGTTGGTATTTTGTTATTTGTGTATCTCTCCATCATCCATACAACAATAAATGTGCACTCAGATAGTCAGATTCCAGAATAAGTTGTTGTTTGTGCTATATATATGTTTGCATATGTA